>NC_141541.1:96995000-97205000 GCF_021556685.1 Rattus norvegicus | reverse complement strand
AAAAAATTCACACCTAAATGTATACTTACTAAAACTGTGTTTACAATTCGTTTTTTTACAAAATTTCTGAAAATTGGTTTAAATTATATAGCATGCCAAGGCCAACTAAAGGGTTTTTTGTGCCTTGTTAATTCTTGTGTGGAATATGTCTGCACATTACACAACACTGATTTGTTGCAGTTTTCTGCTTCTGGTTTATAGTGCTATTATACAACATATTTCATGTTCTCAACCAAAATTTATAATTAGTGTGTGTAGTAAGTTTAAGTTGGTAAGTATCTTTATAGTTCTTAACTTTATGATAAATTGTATAACTAAGACTATTATTACAGGTAGTTTCAAAGTGTTGTAGGCTGCACCTGACAGTTGTTTGAAGTTTTTTCTAACTTAATATAAAACTCAAATTGAGTATATTGCCCTCTTGATTATTTTGTGCAGCATGGGACAGCTACGAACTCTTAATATGAATATTGGGAATAATGTGAGTTCTTAACCTAAACAAGTTGAGTTTATATTAAGTCATTGTTCCTTCCCCCTAGTTAAAAGGAAAAGAACCTTTGTATTTAGTAAATACTGAAAGCTTAAATTCCTTCACAGATTGGATTCTATCAGAGTTATAGCTTGGCTATTGATTGCCATTTGTATATGAGACTTATTTTGGTTATGTGATTTATATAATAGCATTGCTGGAAAAAGAACACCATTGGGTGTTATGTGTGCTTGTGTGTGTGTGCATGCAGGAGTGGAGATAGGTGAAAGGTCAAAAGTGAAATTGCAGTCTCTTTAAATTTAGAATTTTATATTTGACAGGCTAATTAAGACAGGTTAAGTGAGTATATTTTAAAAAAAGAATAAACCAATGAAGTCTCAATGTCTAGGTTAAACAACTCTTAGACGTTTGCTTTGAATATATCATTATTCCATGTCTCAAAAATGGGACCCAGTGCAAGTTAATCGGGGAAAAGCCCTTGAGGTATAACTTGCTAGGCTTTCTTTAGTGTTTTAGAAAATAATTTTAAATAAAGTCAGTTTTAAAAATGGGGTTCTTAAGCTTTAGTCAAATACCCCACCCTATCCTCCAAAAAACCCACTAAGATTTAACTGAAAGCAAGTGAGAAAACCCAAGTGAAAGGAAATTCAATTATTCTAAAGGTATCTAATTTGGATAGATTTTATATAAGACTTACGGTTAAAGCTTTATTTTAATGTTATCATTATTTATGTACACATAATTAATTTTAAATGATTTATCTAACTGATTCCTTTTGTTACCTGGCTAGCAGGGAAAAGGGGTCGAGGCCGGTCCTGACCTGTTACAATGAAGACTGACTTGCTATGTGGGATTACACCAGAAGCTTGCAGTGGAGTAATGGTAAGGAAAATCAAGCAACCTTAAATATCTCGGCTGTATAGGAGCATATTCTATTGCAGAAGACCTCCCTGTGAAGATCATGGAATCAAATACGGGACATTGAACTAATACTTGGACTTTGATATGAATTTCTTTAACAATTTTCTCTGCAGTGCAAGTTATTAAACTAAAGCTACTCTATTTTCCAAATGTGTTCCAACAAAAATTCTTCATAACTTCTAGCATGGTATCTTAATAAAGAATAAAGTTCTTCTCTTTAAAAAATCTGCTCTAAGTAGATTTTTCCCCTTTTTTTTAAAATTAAGGATCTCAGCAGTGGTATTCTGGAAATATTCTCTTGAATTTGTGCATTTAAATTTTATTGCAGTGATACAGATACCACTGTTGGTACCCTTAAATTTTTATTTCTGCTCACCAAGGTTAATCATGATTGTCTATATCTTTTTTATAGTAATCACTTTTGAATTGTGTTCAGATGCAGTTTCAGGTGTAATCATCAGAGCTGGTTAGTCAGGCATTCCAGATAGTGGTTCTTTTCAGAACCTTTTTTAAAGGGTTGGTTAACTACCTCAGTAGCAGAGGATTGAACTATACCCTGTCTGTACTGTACATAGAAAATCTTTGTAGATAAAAGCAAGGCTTGTTAAATATGATATGAGGGTAAGATTTTAATATACCAAATGTAACATTCTTAGTTGCCTTTAGTTTCAGAGGCTTGTAAGACTTCCTCATGACCATCATAACAGGCCTTGCTTTTGTCGTATTTTGTGGCTGAAAAAGCAGCCTTGCTTCTTCAGATATTGTAGTTATTTGGATGTATAATAGTTTAGCAAGATGTTACTTTTGTAAGACATCAGATGTTCAAAAAAAGTGCATCCGAACTTGTACTAAATACTGCAGTGTCCCTTTATAAAAAGTCAGACTAAAACTGACAATTGTACAGCAAAGCCTGACATTTGGATATTTTGAAGTTTTTTCATAAATCATAGAAATTAGTATATGGCTGTAGTTTAGCTTTTTAGGTAAAAGGTATGTTTCATTAGTGCATTTGTTACTGCTGATCACTATAAAAACGTGAGTCAGCTTTCCATTTCTTATGCAGGTCATGATAACTTGTAGAATAGAGTACAATCATTTGTGCTATGTTTTTAATTTTCTAAAGCACCTTGATGACAGTGAGTGTTCAGTGGTGAAGCATCCTCTATTGAATCACCCTCAAAAAATTTTTTTGCCAAGTCCTAAGTTGATAGCTTAAAGTCAAAAGTAAAATTACAGTTTAAGTAGGACTTGGTGTAAAGAAATACCTTCTCCCCTTCCCCAAAGGGATACTGCAGTTATATCACATACCCAATAGGCACCACGATGAAGATCAGAGCTTATACCTAATTAAGGTTTTATACACACCAGTTCCCCAGTAAATGCAAATTTAACAAGAAAATTAGACATGTCATATGTTCAAAATGCTCATGGCAAACAATCATTTTGCATTCCTGCAAATAAAATTGTTTTATACTGTAAGCTGGAGGCGAGTGTAACTTATTTTTGTAATAAAGTTTTTATTTTTTTTATGTGTCATTAATATAAATGTGTGTTAGTATAGAAAATCTTCTGGTTTAAAAACTTAGAATTGCACACATTTCAGTATGTTCATTTGTACTTACATAATTCTAGAATAGTGGTTGCCAATAGCCTGTATGTTTCCCATTAATTGGTTTTTTTTTTTTTTTGTTACTTAATAAACCATTTTAGTATGTTGTATGTCAGTTACTGGGATAGCTGGGGCATAGAGTGTAATTTAAAATTTGTCAATAAGTATTCATTGGAATATATGTAAATGTGCCTTGCCGGTTACTGAAACTTACCTACAAAATGAGTATGGGGTGACAAAAATTTGTTCCTGGTGCTTAATGAAACTTTCTTCCACTGATTTTATATATTACCCTGTGCTTTTTAAAAGTACATCTCTCAAATGTATTAGTGTAAGTTTGAGGGCTACAACACAAAACATGTACATTTCATTCTAACATAGTGAGTATACTAGGTCGTGAAAAGTGGGTCAGTTAATTGTAGCCTTCAGCAAAATCAAATCTCAGTGTAATCCTTGGTGCTGGCACTTCCCATGTCCAAGGAGTAAAATGATCCTATATAAGAGGTCATTGCCATGCCTATTGGCACTTAACTGTCATACCATTTTTAACGGACACTGTCAAGGTCTTTTATTTAATTCATGGATTTATTTGTTGGGATGTTAGAACAGGTTTGTTTAACTTAACTGCATTGTTAAAGTTGAAAGATGAACACTTTTGTGAGTTCACAAATGTGTTCTTTAAGAATACATTAAAATATGGAGCTCTGTGGGTTTCTAAGACTTGACTTTTTTTAGTTTGGGGATATGGGACGAAACCTTATGATTCAAAGGAAATTGTGAAGAATTGATGGTTATATTTATGGGGAATGTAAACAGTGGTAATGAAACGTAGACTCAAGTGAATATACTTGACAGTGTTCATTTTAATGACTTTGAATTCAAGCCATTATAATTACTTTTAAAATTAAATATAATTTGCACTGTTCTGATAATGGGTGCAGTTTTTGAGCAATATAATCAGAGCTAAATATGCATGTAGTGATTAGTGATGTGAACAATTAAGTTCTGAGAAGAAATACTAACCGTGGTATTTTCAAACTTAAATTTCTGTAGAAAAATCAGTATCAAACACTTACCAGAAGTCAAGAAAAACAGGCAATGCATATAAACATAATTTTGAATGTTGTGTGGCCTATAAAGCAATAATGCAATTTATATGGAATGTCATGGATATGAGAAATGGAAATGCGAAAATAACTAATCCTTTAGTAAAAATGTCAACATGTTAAAAGGGGGAATGTTAACTAATGTAGGTATTGCGTTTGTGATTTGTTTATGGGTTCTTGGCTTTGACAGCTTCAAAGAATGGACAGACGAGCAGTTAAATTTTGTATATATTGTCAAGGAAAGGCTCTTTAATAGTCAAGTCCCTTCCTTGTGGTAAAAAAAATATATCCTTAAAGAATTCTGATTGTAAAAATTACCTAACCAAAACACACAAGGTTTTGTTTCTGCAGACTACTTGGCAATCAAAAGTGTTCATAAATTTAGTTTATCAGTTCTCAGGAAGTTACTTTATGAGAAAATTGTGTTATTAATATTCTTCCCAAGCATGTTTTTATGCAAGATTTTTAGTCACTGCAACTGAATCATATGTTAAAAAATGGAGAACTGAGTTGTACAAAAGGAATCATATATTCACACTGGCACTTAATACCACGAGAAACTTTTTATTGATTACTGTTAAACTTTTACCGATTGATACATATCTGATTAAACTAAAATATACACATTTTCTCATAGATTAGGAATACCACAAATGGATTGATGGGGTGATCTGGGATATATAATTGTATATAAGATATTTGAAAAGATGTATTTAGTATTAGGACGAACAACAAACTACATGGGAAAATTATCTCTAGTACAGCTTCTTGAAATCACTTGTTCAGAAACAGCAAAACACAATGTCACTATTTCATGGGGAGAACTTAATATAGAAGGGCTTCATGCATTAAGAAAAGGTAGTCAATCCTAGAGTAAATGGTTGCTCAGGTTCCTAAAAAAAAACTCCAATAATACCCTCCATGACTGTTTTCTCCCCACTTATAAATAGAATAAAGAAGAATTCAGTGGTGGGTATAAAGTTAATGAATAAACAGCTTACTTTAACAATACACAAACAGACTTCTTGGGATGTTTTTATGGTGTAGTCTTTACTTAAGTCATCTTACCACTCAGTAGGGCATGCCACTAAAGATGCTAATTATGAACCAAGGCTCACACAAGCATTTTTTAAAAAAAACTGAGCCAATATAGATGGACTTTTGGGGTCTGTCACTTTTTAAAAGTTCTTAAGACATAAACCATATTAGCACCACAGTCTGCCTTCAATAATGTACCTAAAATGTTTTTCAGAACCAGAAGCATTCAGTTGGACAAACTTTTGTAAATGCAAATCAGTATTACTCTGGGTCATATATTAAGTTTTTAATATTAACAGTAGTCTGGTAAATATTTAGAAGTCTGACATTGAGAAACAAAAGCTTGTACCCAAGTAGAATCTAATTAAATTAAATTAGTTTTTAGCTTATGTAAATTCTTTCACATTTATTTATCCATAGAATTTATATTTATTTCATTCCTTTTGTCTCACTGAAAGCTGTCTGCAGGTTCTTTGATTTGGATTAGATGTGTGAAGTACTGTCTTTCGCCAAAAACCTCAAATTTCCTGTTTTTTTCCCAACGCAGTGGGTTTGTGCTTGTTTGGAGATCAGTTCAAAAACTATCTGTACTATCTGTACTGCCTCTGCTGTTAAGATTTTATGTATAGCATAAGGAAGCTAGCTCTGACTATATTTTCCTAAGAATAAAGACCTATTTTTGTAGCATGTCTTAGGATCTCCAGGAGTCCAAGAATTATTGTGAGTGTCCATTTCATCATTTTTCACTCAACAGCTTTTAAAAAGACACTTGGAATCTTTAGAGCTCTATCGTCTTTTGATCATGCAAACATTCAGAGTAACTAGCAAATGGTGAAAACAAATTTTTCAACATTTCTATTTCTGAGCACAAGACTGGGAGATGTATGGAATAAATGTTTTGGGCTGGTCTTCATTGAATTTTGTTTTGGAAATACATGGTTGCATATTCGCTTAGTTGATTTATGAACTCCATGATAATTTGCTTCTCTGGGAACATGCTTCACCATGTAGTGTTCTTCTATTCTCCAGTTTTATTTCTGGCAAATAAAATTTCTTCGAGGATTTCAAAATGAGATTGAAGTACCAAGTAATTCAGGAAAGGGGAAGAAGAAAATGATCTCTTGACAAAATTTGCATTTAGATGACTATGAAGGAGTTTATGTGAATGAACTCTACTCCATTGCATATTAAAGTTAGCAGCCACATGTAGAACCTGTAAGCTAATTCAGGGTTTTCTGGTTCCTAGCTCAGGGTAAAGTTTCTTTTGGAGGTGGTTAGGAAGGAGATGGGAGTGGTTTGAAACACTTTAAAAACCTTAACCATGTTACCTGATTTAAAATCTTTACTTTCGGTCCCAACTAGCCAGATTGATAATTGATTAGTGAGACTATTTCAGAATGGCCATGGAGTTTAAAGTCCACAAACAAGAATTTGAAAGTCCAGATAAATCCCTTTGGAAACCATTTGGAGATTAGTGTCTTTAAATGTTAGAGATTTCTAAGATGTATTTCTGACACAATAAATTTAGTTGTGATAATAGTTACTATACAAGTGAGTTTTATAAGCTTAAGTGACTTAATTTATTATAACTTAAACTTGATATCTGATTTGATAATTATAAAGATTACATATAATTTTCATGTTTTACTCCTTAAACTTCTGAAAGGATTATTGTGATGAGATTTCAGCTTTGAGGAGTTGTGTCTGATTTTACGTTTTTTGGGGAAATGGGTCTAAAGGATTTGGGTAGGTAGGCTATTACAGATTGCAGAGTGAAATAAAGTTTACTAACATTAATAAAAGATTTATGTAAAAGTTATAGATTGCTCATTAGATACCAGAGAAGTCCTGATGTTCCTTCTGTGTTGGGGATCACTTAATGTTAATAACTTGAAAATGAAATGAAATCTAAGTGGTCATCACATTTATGAAACACAGGTACTATACTATTTGAAGGGCAAATTTGCCAAACCCGGAGGCATATATACTACTTAAAGCTTAGAGAGTATTAGTATTCATATTGGTTATAGAAGAGTCAGCTATACCTGCTTCAATGTCTCAGAGAACAAAACCAGCAATCTGGTAAAGTCCATGTATAGCTTGGCACATTACATTTTTAACTATATGGTATACAGTCAATGTGTTTTGTAAGTACAGTGCAGTTTTGAAAAAACGGTTCTATTTTGCTTTTTCCTCTTGAGATAATAAAAGTCACATGTTAGAAAGTTTATTTTTTGGAAGTGCTTCAGAATTATTAAGGCTAAGCACAGTTCTTTTAGCTTTTATCCTCTTCCCTGGGCTCACGTTTAGTTTTGTAAAATTACAATAAATTCTAGTGGACATGCTGTGCTTCTGAAGATCCATCTGGTGTTTAGGAGCCTTTAAGCAAAGCATGCACAGAGAAGATAAACTGATCATTCAGTGTCTATGGCTTACTGCTTTTTGATCAGTTTCCTTATGTTACCTAGTTAGTATTTTTTTCCCCCTCTTAGAATGGAAGCTCCTTGAGGGCAGGGAATTCTGAGTAATGGTGCTATGCAAACAGCTAAAAACAATTTTAAGCACTTTTCCAGTTTGTAGATTTTCATTTAGTTTGCTGTATTCAGAAAAAAGGGACATTTAGAACCCTTGAAATGCTAACATAGTACTACCATTGTGGTAAATTAAGATTGTGAAGATTCATGTTAAAATTGTCTGTCTTACACTATAATTGTCTTGGATCGAAGGACAAAGATGCAGTGTGATTTAATTCTTTTTTAAAAAAAATTATTTACAATATCTTTATTTCAAATTGGAGGGAAAAAGAATGCATGCAAATTATCCTTAGCAGTGACATGAAAATCCGCCTATCGAATTTCTTTACTGTAGGTTCCAGTTTAACTGCATGGTACAGAAAAGCCTTCATGGTTGTTTGTTAATCAGGGATACCACCAAGTTGAAGGCTTTTAGTCATGCCTGTAAATTATTTAGCAGTTGGTAAAAGAGAAGATAATGTTTTGAAATCACTGTGAAATAGAAGCTACATTTGCATGTATAATTTCTTGATCTATTAATTGGTAGGTTAAAGTTAGATCATGAAAAAGTAGGTTTTAGTTTTGAGGGAAGATGGTATTTGTAGTTGACGGTTCAACTTGAATTATATTTCTTTTGGTATTGGATGGAATGCAGGATCCTACACATATGCCTTCACTTTGCACCCAGCCTTGTTGGTAATTTAAAACTTACATGCAAAGTAGTTACATACCACAGGGTATGAAAGTCTTCCAGGATTCCAGCCCACTTCCAGTTATAATTCTTGTAGAAATTTTTAAGCCTCTTTTTGTGTGTGTGTTTTTGTTTTTGTATTTCAGGACAAGGTTCTCTGTAGCCCTGGCTGCCCTGGAACTCTGGATGAGGCTGCCCTCATAATGAGGTCTACCTGTTTCTGCCTCCTGAGTGGTAGGATTAAAGGTGTGTGTCTTATTAACCTCTTAATTACTGTCATTTCCCCTTTTGAAGAATTTGGCTTATGCTAGTTAGGTGTTTACTTTTATTGGTAGAAGCACACATCTATAATCTCAGACAGGAGGATTGAATTTTTGCCAACCTTGAGGACATAGTAGGATACAAAAAGCAATGTAATAGTGCGGAATAAGTGAATAATAGCATGGAATAAATTCTCTTCATTTCTTAGTTACTTTAAAAAAATTCTGCTCTCAGGTTGAAACTAGTACATGCACCTTGCCTGGAGACTGAAGATAGCCAAAACATAGAACATTTCCCTTATGCCAAAATGGGCCCTTTGGAGCACAAAATTAACTGTCTTAATGTATTATTTGTCTAGGTAGAGGTCATTACTAAGGAACTAGCACTGATTTTCTCTTCAATTTCTAGTTACCTTCGTTTTTTTTTTTTTTTTTTAAATATTTATAAGTATACTGTAGCTGTCTTCAGACACACCAGAAGAGGGCATCAGACCCCATTACAGATGGTTGTAAGCCACCATGTGGTTGCTGGGATTTGAACTCGGGACCTCTGGAAGAGCAATCAGTACTCTTAACCACTGAGCCATCTCTCCAGCCCTAGTTTCCTAGTTTTAAGATAATTTTGCTGGGCTATTCTCAATAACTAATGCATTGTCAGATTGGTTTTTACTGTACTGAGTTTAGCTTGTGCTGCAGTTCCATTTGATTTGTTTTTAGGTAGTACTTTGTGACCTATAAGCACTCATGTCAGAAGATGTCTGTTTTGCCCTTGGTCTTTGATAGTTGGAGTAAGTTTTTTCTCAGAACTTCACAGACACTATCTTTTTTTTGTAAGCAGTTCTTTTCAGACTCCTCAGCCTTCAGGGTTCATGAATAGGTCTTAACTTACTCCCTTCTACTCCTTGCCCCCTCTTTTAAAACAGTCTTCCTCTTATCTTGGTTTTAACTTCAAGTCTTGAGGTTTTATTGCTGAAAATTTCTTTTTAATCCTGTTGTCCCTCCTTGATTTTGTTTGAGTCAGTCTGGTCAGGAATTCCGCATACAGACCTGGCTGGCCTCCAGATCAAAGATCTGCCTCCTGATTGCTTGGGTTAAGGGTAAAATGCTACAATGCCTGGTTACGTTTCTTTAAGTAGAATTTGGGTTTATTAAAATAATTTGATTCAGCTTTTAAGTACAAAGAGACAGATGCAGAGAGCTGCTGCTTTGTTCTTAATTTTTCTGTTCTTCAAGCTTTCATTGGAAGGATCTTACTAGAGTTATTTAAAATTCCCCTTATGAAAAAGTAGCTTTTTGAATTTCATCAAATTACTTTTTTAATGCATGTATTGACATTAAATTTCTTTTAAACAAGCTGTCTGGATCAGTCATTTTCAATTATAAGAAGTCGGGCTTAATGCTTAAGACAGAAACGAATTCACAAATTTTGTCTCAGTACTGATAAAGAAGGTCCCTTTTCTTGGGAAGTCACCACCTTGAACTTTTACAAGTGTTCAATTGATGTGGTGCACTCAGCTGTTTACTTTTATACTTGTACATTAATTCTTAAAGTGCTATAATTTTAATCCAGTGTTGAAATACAATTTACATAGTTTAATGCTTCAATTTTTCTTAACATTTGGTGTTTTTAAAATTATTAATGAAAAAGGAATAGTGATAAAAATTCAGTTACTAACCTGTCCACTGAGATAGTGAACTGCAAAATCCTTTGTGAGAGAAAAAAGTGAGTAGTGTCAGGTTTTATTTTCTAATAACAAGCAGAGAAATAATAATGACAGTCGTCACAAACAGTTCCGCATTATTCATTTTGAAATTAGACAGACACCTTAAAAGTGATTTTATAGGGGCTGGGGATTTAGCTCAGCGGTAGAGCGCTTACCTAGGAAGCGCAAGGCCCTGGGTTCGGTCCCCAGCTCCGAAAAAAAGAACCAAAAAAAAAAAAAAAAGTGATTTTATAGCTGGCACCCCAATTTCATCCCTTACTGGATAAGGAGCCTTGCACATTACCTCCCTTGTAAAATACACTTGTATGAACTGTCCAGTGAGTGCAGAGTTTGTAGGAGCTTTAGTTTTTCAGTTCTAAGAAAAAGCTTTGTTCTCAGTGAAGTACACTTTAAATGCCGAATTTTAAAATAGAAATGACTAGTAGAATATAATATAGGGAATAGTACCACGACTACACAGAGAAATGTCTCTAATAAGTACTAGGTGTGTATTCCTTCCTATAATTCTAATACCTTGGAGATAAGATACTAACCTGGGATACTTGAACTTAAATCAGTATCTAGCATGCTTAAATGTAGAACATCCTGTTACACAATTTGATATTGTTTACTGAGCAAAGCAGATTATTTTGAAACGTCTAGAAATAAGAGCAGAGGTTTAGAACAGCATTTTAGCATAAGTTTTCAGAATCTTCAGAAAATCACTGAATGTTTCTTTACATTTTATAGCTTCCCTTCATGTTTGCATATTTGTTAGATGATACAGTTTTATTTTTATTACTGCAGTTAGCTTTCAGATTTGATAAGTGTTTATTTGTGTTTTGTGTTTATGCTGCTGTTTTACACTGATTAAGGAGTCAAGTCCTTAATTCTTTTCAAAAGCAAAACATTTTGAGGCAGTTAGGCAATTTTTTATAATTAAAAATTATTTAATCAGGCTTGTGACTTTAGATATTGATATTTCTTTTACTCATGGTTTTGAGTATCAAAATCTTAGTTTAGTTTTTAATGCTGCAAATATTGCTCATCCTTCCATATAACTAATTCTCTGTGTACATGTGTCAGGAAACAAAAAAGTCATCTTTAGTCGACTAAGGTCTTTATTTATTTCTTTAAAATATTTTTTCTTTTGAGTTTTCAACTCACAGTAATTTTGGACTTCTATTCATAGATCTTATATTCATAGATTTCTCATTTCTCACACACATAATGTATAGTTTGCTAAGATAACTGTTAAATCAGGGAAAGTATTTTAGTAAGGAAGCCAATATTGAGTCTGTTTTTAAAGGAAAACTATCAGACTACAGAGCATTACTCTGTTACTTCTAAATACTTAAATTGCTGTTCAGATGTTTGAGATTGGGGGTTGACTGAAGTCCCGTAAATTCCAAGTAGTACTATTATAGAGATTATGTATTTTAATGTCTGGAGTAAATGCTTGTTTAAAGTTTCATGAAATATAGTGGTGGTAATTTAATGAGCCTGATCTGGAAATTTTAAGGGACTGAAACACTTTTTTTAATTTCTTTTTTTATTCTTTGAGATCATCTACCTTGCCTGGTCTGGATCTATGTGTACCCAGCTGTGCTGGAATTCACAAGAGATTTGCTCTCCCTTCTCAGGGCTGGGATTAAATTAGATGAACTAGTATGCTAGTTCATCTGTCCCAACCTCCTTTATTTTATTGGTAATTCAGATTTTTTTTAAACAAATACTTGTTAATTTCAAAATTAAGTTGTTTTCCTTCCTCCCAAGTCTTAGTAACTTCATCTCCCTTCAACTCATCTAACTTTGTCTATTGAAACAGTTCATAGTTAGTAACTGTACCTATTTCTACTCAGTTTGCTGGACATAAATTTTAGGTGTGGTTTCTTCTTCCCACGTGTTTATAATAGGTATTAACTCGGTATCAGCATCCTGATAGATACAAAACTGGGTATTCGTCAAAACTGTTTTAACCCTTGTAGCATTTTCTTGTTACTGAAATCAGTTATCAAAATCCCATTGGCATTTCTTAGTATCTTATCACAGCTTTCATGTCTATAGTTTCATAGCATGCTGTTTTTTTTTTTTCAAGGTATGTTTGATTTCTTATGTGGAAATCTGCTAGTAGTTGTCTCTGCATATTAGAGTACTTTTTTCTTATGCTAACACACCCCGTCATACAGATATTCTTAAATATCTGGCTGGAGGGACAAATATCTAAAGATAAACTATCTTGTTTTAGACATCATAAATATTACTTTTCTAATATAAAATAATGGGCACTTTATCATGGCCATTGCAGTCTTTATTGGTAGACTCCAGTTTTACTAGTCTTTTCATCATTGCATCAAGTACTTTTATTGTATGTTTTTGGTTAGCATATTAAAATTTTTAAAACAATTTTTGTTTATAGGAGTTTTACCTGTATGTATGTATGTCAAACATGGCATGCAGTGCCTGAGGAGGTCAGAAGAGAGCGACGTGGCCTAGAACTGGAGTTACAGAGGGTTCTGGAGTTTCCAGATGAATGCCAGGAATCTAACCCTGGTCCTTTAGAAGAGCAGCCAGTGCTCTTAACTGCTGAGCCATCTTTGCAGCCCTTAATACATTTTATGTCTCAGAGTTGTGCCATACTTGAGGCTACTTTCTTCAGACAGAAATATGTACCATGTAAGAAAGTAGAAGCTCTGTTCTCACATTATTTTCTTTGGTGAACAAGTGAGATTTTTATGTGTGCTATATGCTATTTTGGTTAAAAAATTGTAAGAATAAAGGTATAAGAAGGAAGCCATAATTTTTACTTGAATCTTTAGATATACTTTAAATTATTGCCTGATAACCTAATATTTTCTGGCAGTTTATATGTTAGTTATACTCCTAATCACTTTGATAATAGTTCCATGTATTTCTTTAAACAGTTGCTTACGAAAGGAAATAAAAATCTGGAATCTGTCCAAGACCTATGCATTTAAGTAAAATTAAATGATTTAACTAAATTGTGCCTTCAGCATCTTGACCTGGTATTTGTTGGGATCTTTGCCATATAGGTCCCAACCCTGGAATTAGAGTTCCCACAGAATGGCTTCCTCATAGCTGCCATCAGTGGTTCTGGAAGTATTATTAAGGAAGCTTAGCTATTTAGCCTCAAGAAATAACTAAAAGTTGGTCTTTTATATAGGTTGTGTGTATATATGTGTATGCACAACTGTAAATTGAACTAACAACTGTTTATCTGAGCATCTGGAAGTCTTGCAAGAATGTAGGTGGTGAAATTCACAATTCAGGTCTTTAGAATCCTATTTTCATGTTGTTTAAAGAAGCCTATATCTAAATGTTACCCGCCTTTTAAATTTTCCAGTAAGTTTTTCAAAAAAATTTCCAAAATTATCTCATTCAAAATTTCAATTTGAATATACTGGATTGAATTTTTTTATAACTGGAATAGGCTTACCCATAAGAAATTTTTAGTTAAGGCAACATTTTATTTAAATTAGTTAATAGCCTGACTGGTAGAATCAAATTTACAAAATTAGTATTGTAATTGTTCATTATTTTTTGTCTCTGAGTCAAGGACGCACTATGTCAGAGCTCATGTGACTAGACTGTCTTCAGACTCACAGCAGTGCTTTTTTTTGCTCATCAGTTGTGAGCTGATATACTTGGTTTATTGCCTAATTGCGTGAGAGTTTATAGGTTCCATGTCAAAATGCTTTTTTTCTTCCCAGTGGACTTGCCCCGTGTCAAGTAGTCTACGAAATCACTATTTAGGCCAGAGTGTCCTCAGACTTGGGGCAGTCTTCCAGCTTCTGCTTCCTAATTCCTGGTTTACAGACTACCATCACACCCGACTTAAATGCTTAAGTTGTAGGAAATACTGAGACGGTTAGAAGTATAAAAACCTTTAAAGTATTTTTGGGTTAAACACCATGAAAAGTAGTTTACCAAGTATTTTACTTGTTTAAGATAAAACTAAAAAGTAGACATGCATTGTTAAAAACTGTAACAAGGTGATATTGGATTTTAAGTGCCTTTTCCAGTCTAGTACATAAGCAGGTGAGTTGATCCATTTTCCATTTTGCTATTAATCACACCTAATTTCATGACAGATTTTAGAAGTTAGTTCATCATAAGTTAGAGATAAGTCAACAAATGTGAAACATTTAACCTTTTTGGTGCTAACATGAGATGACAAAGCCTTTGATGGTGGTAGTTTATTTTACCCAGGGAGTTGTCTGTACATAGGCACTGATTGCCTAAGGTATGTTAACTCATGGTTTTTTCTAATGGAGATTTCTTCCAAGTGGAGGTTTTGCCTCAAGACACAAAAAGGTTAAATAGGAAAGTGACTTTTGTGTTGGGAAGGGGTCTATGCCAGTTTCTCTGTGTAGCCCTGGCTGTACTGGACCTCCCTCTGTAGAGGAGGCTGGCCTCCCTAGTGCTAAGGTGTGCACCACTACCACTGGGCTGAAAGTAACTTTTAAACATTTCAGACCTCTTAAAAATTACTATATTTCTCATGTGTGAATTAATCTACACTTTTCTTAAGGTTTGAAGGAAAACATTACCTTTTTGTATAGATTTTATATTAAGATTTTGATATATAGTGATAGGCAGTAGGGAGAAAGACGAGAATAAAGGTGTAAAACGTGAGTATCAAATTCTGCAATGCTATGAGACTGGGGTGGGTTAATGAATTCTCTTTGAGTCTGAAAAGTGGGACTGGCTTCTAGGGTTAGGGAGCCTTCTCTTGTGTTCAGTCTGCAGGTGGTGGAATTAAGCTTGTAAAAGTGTGCTTTACATTTAGCATCCGAATTCTAGGAGATTTTTCTCTTGCCTGTTTTTCCAGCCATAGGAGGCTGAGGCAGGAGGTTTGCTAAGTGTTCAAGGGGAGACACTTGACCTTTTAAAAGTAAGTGTAGACTTGGACTTAACTACCTCAGACTCCTGTATAATATAGGGTATGCTTGGAGATGAGGGAAATTGGAGTAAATTAGGGGGAAACATTAGGTATTTTAACTGCCTAGTGCTTCATTCTGCAAACTAGGTGAAAATAGAGATAACTGCTGTTTGTACAAGAGGCCTTTCCAGATCTTCATACCTTAAAAATTGCCCCTTTACTAATTGTTGTTTAGGGGAATAAAAACTACTCATATGCCCTGTATTATACATTACATTTATGTGTATTTTGTCTCCTTCACTAGATTGTAAGCCTTTGGAGGTCAGAAACTCAACAAAACTCATTGTATCTTCCACCACATTTAGCACAGTGCCTTACACTTATTTGCTATTCAATAAATATTCATTAAAATAATGGGCATACTACTGAAGTTTGATGTCTACGGGCCTTTAGATGGATTATTATAGTTTTTAAACCCGTCTAGTACACACAAATGGATAATTTTTCATACGTACATTTGCTCAGCATTATGACTCATGCATGTAATCTTAGTACCTGAGGCTCAGGCAGGGTGAATTGTCAAGACTTCAAGACCAGCCTGGGGCATGAGACTCTTTCAAAAATCTTACTGCACTGGGTTTGCAGAGCCTATAGTAACAGTTCAGGACACTACTAGCATTCAGTGCATGTATGTGTATTTTGTATTCTCTATTAAAAAGAAGCACTCAAAATATTCAGTTTAAATTTTGGGCTAAAAAATTCTGATTTTTGCTTTATATTTTATACTTAATAGTAGTACACATTTCACACAAAGAATTACAAAATACACTGTTTGGAATTTTAAAGTGGGGCAGATGGGGGTGGGGAGCATCAAATCTCTGGACCTCAGTTTGATTTCATATTTTCATCTAGACCAATAGGTTAGTTGTAATTTTCATCTTTTGAAGTTCAAAACTTTTTTTTTAGTATTTGTGCACAAAGTACTATTCACCCAATTTAATCTTTATAATTAAATTTATTACAGAGATGAGAATTCAGGAGCTGAAACAAATCCAGTTCATAGTAACTATTAGGCAAGACAGCATTTTCTTTTCCCCTTCCCTGTGTAGCCCTGAAGACCTCAAAACTCAGAACCATACCAGTTCCTAACTTCTGGTGATGGGATCAAAGGTGTGCACCACCATTGCCTGGCTAAGCAGAATTTCTTAATCGGGATTGATTGACAATATCCCATAGCTGCTCTAAGGAGCATTTCGTGTAAGATAGGAGAAACTTAATGAACACGAGTGTAAAGTGGATTTTAAGAATGAGAAAATTTAATAAAGGTTAATTTTCATGGGTGAAGTTGTAGCAGTGGGACTTGTGGAATCTTTCAGGCATTAAGTTGTCACGCACCAATTACAGTGCATGAGAGAGTTAAGTCCTCATTACAACAGAAAAATACTCTAAAACCAATATAGACAAATTGCCTAGTTCATTTTAATTTCTTCTGCAAAGAAATTAGACAAATTAGGCGTCTAATTTGAGCAGGGCTGAAAAAAGTCCATTAAAGATATGCTATCTTGGTAAGAAGTAATTTCAGAATCTTAGAAGCAAATATTTTAAAACTGCAAATTGCAAGACAAGTGATATACCTGTTTAAATCACTTAAGTTCACAATAGGCACTTTAGGATACATGAATATTAACATACTTCACCCATACGGTTTCTATTTCACTATTAGCCCCAGTGTATTTTAGTAAAGGAGAGCTATTTTGCAGTTCGGTAAGTTGCAGTAAAGGAGAGCTATTTTGCACGTTTGCTAAATAACCACGGGGCGCTACAGTGCTTGGTCCTTAGATTTGTTTGAGATAATAGTCTTTGCTATCTAGGCTGACTACATACTACTCATCTTTGTTGGGATATTCTATGCCCTCTTTAAGGAGTTGTAGGGTAAATTTACAAAAGTGAAATTAATGTTAAGTGTGTACCTTGAAACTTAAAGCTTCACATGAGCATAATGAATATATATGTGGTGACATGCACACCAGTGGAAATGTAACTACTATCTGAAGATTACTACTGTACTTTAGTCCGTAGGTTGTATCAAAGTTGATTCTGGAGAAATTAGTACATATAAATTTAAGAATAAAGACATCAATTTCCAACAGCTGTAATAGGAAGAATGGTGCATTCTGAAAAGGAAATATGCCACAAAGGATGATCCACCTTTTCAGAATATTGAAAATAGTAAGCTGCACGTACATTTGAAAAGAACAGTTGTTTCCCTGCCTTTGAGGGTAAGATCTAGGGAAGAGACAGATCTCATGATGGAACTTGCCAATATCAGAATAGCATGACATTCTGGGTCGCTATGAAGTGATCCCTAGCAGGATCTTGCACGTCTCCGCAATGTGGTTATACTGTCGTTGAATCTAGAACACCTACGCTATGAGGATAATGTTTGTAGGGTAAGTTCAAATGCTTCGCACCTCGCCTAAGCTTTAGCTCGTACAAAATACTGACGTTAAAAGGGACTACCTAGCTTCCCAACCGGCGATCGTCTTACGTGGGTCTGTGGTTAAGATAGCGGGGCGAGGTGAGTCGAACTCCAAGTTGGTGGTTACATGGCTTAAGACATTCGCTTTCGGATGTGGGAGGTAGGCGGGTAGGTGGTCATAAGCCCAGTTTGATTCCCCCTTTAAAAAGCGGACTTGAAGGCGTCCTTCTCTCCTCCCTTAAGCGTGGCTACGCCAATCTGAGAGGGTGAAGCGGCAGGTTCCGCTGTGGGAACTACACTTCCCAGAGGGCCCCAGGAGCTGCACACGGTTGCTGTGTAGTTAGCTTTCCCGCACTTTTCCCTAATTCTGCCAGTCTCCGCATTCTAGGTTTCCCTGGACTTCCGGAAAAGGAAAGTGGGTGGCCGCGCCAGAACGTCAGTCTGAGCACTCCCGGGTACTCCAGCGGTCCGGGTGGCGGTGGCGGTGGTTCGGCCTTGCGGGTTGTGGGGGTGGTAGTTGCGCACGCGCGGCGAGGGTTGCGGGGCGGGGCCTTGTGCGGCTGCGCCTAGCTGTGAAGCTGGGTGGTGGGTGGCTATGTGGCTCCGCCGCCGGGGATTGGGGGTGCCTTCCGCCTCAGCCTCTGAGGGCGGCAAGTCCTCCGCTTCGTGGACTGAGATGGGGTCTTGGGTGCGGACGATCGGCGAGAGGCTGAAGCAGCGGCTGCGGTTGGACGTGGGACGCGAGATTTGCCGTCAGTATCCGCTGTTCTGCTTCCTGCTACTCTGCCTTAGCGCCGCTTCGCTGCTCCTCAACAGGTACCAGCCGTTGGCCCGGCGGCGAAGGCCGTTTGAGAGCCGGCCGGCTGCTGGGCTGCCGGCCGGAGCGCACTGTGCACTGTGGGCTTGGAAGGGACGTCCGAAGTTGCGCCCCGATTTGTGGGCGGTCACGGGCCGGGGTTACGCATTCTTCCTGGTTACCTGACTCTCTCAACCTTTCCATTTTGACTATTGCTCAGTGATGAGCCTTTATCATCTTTTCCACAAATATAATCTGTAATGCCACCTCAGTTCGAGACGGTAAAGATGATCCAGTCATCGGAGGGAGGCGGGTTTAAGGTTCTGTCGCAGCCTTCGTTCTTGGCGGAACCCTTCTCGCGCAACAGTACATACACCTTTGCAACCACAGCGCTTCCTCGCAGTTTCGTCTGTTTAAAATATTATTTTTTTTGATCCAAAGTCAGAAAGCAGAATAGTACCCATCGCAACTAAATATTCCTGTTTTTTTTTTCAAGAGCTGAAATATTCTGAAAAAATTAAATTGGTTAAATTGACATTTTGAGGTCAGAAGGCTCCGCCCCTGAAGCGTGTAGTTTTTATATTCCCAGAAGTAGTGTGGGTTCAGTAATAGTAGTAGAGATGTGTACTTCAAAACATCATCATGTAATTTTCTCTGTTTCGAACAAGCAGTCACTTTTTACTTTGAAGTACTTCATCTGCAAGAATAACAGCAAGAAACATACACAAGAGATTTAACTTAGTATTTTCACTAAGGCTATTTCCTGTGATTCTGACATTTTTTGTTGTTGTATTCCCTCTCCCCGTTTCTGTCTTCATGGTGCCTTTGTAGAATTTGGGCTTAAGTAATATACTTAACTATGAATTATTGTCTTAAGTGCTTGGCTTGTCAGATGATGAGGTGTTTGATTGTTGGACTGTGAAAGAAGTGGGTTTCGTTAACAGCAAAAATTATTAGTTACTACAGTTCTGTCCTCCTAAAGGATAGACTAACAAAGCTGAGCAAAATGTAAACTACAGGATTTAAGTTTTGTCCTCAATTTTTCTTCAATGAGAACTGATAAAGTATAATTCTTCTCTACGGTGTACCAGCCATGTGTTGGGAACAGATTGAACTAGCATTCTGAGGCCACCAAACTAGGAAGTCATAGAATCTAACGTGTGGGATGTTGTGATCTGTATCATGAATTGTATTATGCAATCAGGGAGAAAATACACATACATTTTATCTCTGAATGGTCATATTTGTGAGTGAAATTAGTTTTGCATACTTTTCCCTTTATTTGTTACTATTGGACCAACTAAAGTGACTTTAAACATCATAGTGCTGTCTTTTATTATTTTATGTCTATGGTTATATCTGCACCATGCACATGCTGATGGTGGCCAGAAGAGGGTCTTGGATTCCCTGGAAATGGGGACATTAGAAGCTGCCCTGTCAGTGCTAGGAATTGACTCCTCCTCCTCCTCCTCTGGAGGGGCACTGTGTTTTTTAAATTGTTGAACTCTCTCTGAAGCGCTCCCACAGTGTTGTCTTTAAATAAGTGATTGGCTAGCTTCTTTCAAGAAAAGAATAAGGGAAGGTACAGAGAAGGGTGAGGAATGTGCTTTTTATGACACATGTACTTTTCTTTATTGTGTGTATGTGTGTGAGAGAGAGGACAGACTGACAGACATGTACACACATAGACACAAAGAGACATAAATATATATGCTATATATGCTTGGATTGTCCATGGAATGCCATATGGGAAAACCTGGTCTCTTCTGCCAGTTGGAATTAGTAGGTTCATGTACTCCAAATTTTTACATTTTCATTTTTCTTTACAGTAATTATAGTACATATAGTAGTCTATGATGTAGCCATGCCACATTTTTCATTATCCCTTCATCAGTAGGGTGAATAGAGTAGCAGTGCCCATGGCTGAGCATGTATATGTGTCAAGCCCTGTTGGCATATGCCAAGGAGTGGTGTAGGGGGTCATATCATAGATTTACTTCTAGCTCTTTGAGAATTCTCCACACTGAGTTTCATAGTGGCTGCACCAATTTTCAGTTCTACCCACTGTAGATGAGGGTCCCTTTTCTCCATAGTCCCCTGGCACTTGCTGTTTTGTTGATCTTTCCTATTCTGACTGGGGTAAGATAAAATCTTAAAGTTGCTTTGACTTGCATTTTCCTAATTTCTAAGTATGATTAACAAGTTTTTAATATATTTCTTAGCCATTTTCACTTCTTTTGAGAACTGTCTGTTCAGGTCCATTTTTGGATGGGTTGATGTTGTGGATTGTTTCTAATGCTACTTGTGTTAATTCGATTCCCAAAATTACATGGCTACCCACACATCTGCATACAAGATGCTGAGGCTTCCTACCCCTACTTGGCTGATCGGTAAATAAAGTTGCTGACGACCAATGGTTGTGCAGGGAGACAGAGGCGGGACATTAGGATTTGTAGGGAAGGAGACCAAGGCAAGAGGAGACTCACCATGCCAGGAGAGGAATAGGATACAGACTTGAGAGCTGTGGAAGGCAGAGTACCAGCCATGCAAGAGCAGGGGAAGAGCGGCAACAGCAAAGGTGGAATATAGATTTTAGCAAGGAATAACTTGGGAGTATTGGAGGGGAAACGTTAGCAACATGGAAGTTTGGGACTGGCCCAGCCATTGAACTGATTAAGGCATGTTAAATATAAGGCTCCGTGTGTGTGTGTGTGTGTGTGTGTGTGTGTGTGTGTGTGTGTGTGTGTGTTTCATTTGAGAATCCAGAGCATTGGAGAGGTAGCAAGGAACGCACAGCTGCTGCTAGAGAGATTAGCGCAGATTAACCTATTACCACTACAGGTTTTTTTATTTTCTTTTTTTATGAGTTCTTTATATATTTTGGATATTAATCACCAGATGTGATTAGCAAAGATGCTCCCCCATTCTGTGGGCTTCCTCTTCACCCAGTTGACTTTTTTGACAGCTGGATAAATGCTTTTTTGTTTTTAAGTCCATGTTGTCAATTATTGGCCTTACTTCTTAGGCAAATGGGATCCTATACAGAAAGTTCTTTTCTATATTTTTGTCATGTAGCATATTCCTGTTGTCTACTAGCAGTTTCAGGCTTCATGTCTTTTATCCAGATGGAATTAGTTTTTGTGGAAGGTGTTTGATAAAGGTCTAATTTCATTCTACATTTGGACGTTCAGTTTTTTTCAGCACCATTTGTTGAAGATGCTTTCTTTTTTCCAGCTTATTTTTGGTATCTTTGTCAGATATTAAATGGCTGAAGTTACATATATTCAAGTTTGGGTCTTTGATTTGTTTTCTTGATCTACATGCCTGCCTTTGTACTAGTTCCATATTTTTTTTGACTCTGTAATACATTTTTTAAAAGATTTATTTATTTCATGCATTTGAGTACACTGTAGCTGTCTTCAGACACACCAGAAAAAGGCACCAGATTCCCATTATAGATGGTTGTGAGCCACCATATGGTTGCTGGGAATTGAACTCAGGACCTTTGGAAGAGCAGTCAGTGCTCTTAACCACTGAGCCATCTCTCCAGCTCTCTGTAATACATCTTAAGATCTGGAATGGCAATCCCTCCCACATATTCTTTTGCTCAGTATTGTTTTGGCTTTCTGGGGTCTTTTGTGGCTCCATATGAATTTCAGGATAAGTTGTCTACTTCTGTAAATAATGAGATGGAGATTTTGACTGGGATTACATACAGTCTGTAAATAGCTCTTGGTAGAATGGCCATTTTCACAATATTAATTCTACCAATCTGTGAATGTGTGATGTCCTTCCATTTTCTAGTGCCATTATCTCTTTCTTCAGAGTTTTAAAGTTGTAATCATAGAATCATTCACTTCCTTGGTTAGGTTTATTCCTAGCTGTTTTATTTTCTTTGAGGCTTTTGTGAATGGGAGTGTGTCTAAGTTCCTTTGAATGTTATTGGTATGTAGGAAAGCTATTGATTTTTGCAAGTTGATTCTGTATTGTGCCACATTGATGAATTTCTTCATCAGTCTAGAAGTTCTCTAGTAGATATTTGGGAACATCTAGTATACAGTATTATGTCCTTTGCAAATAGGGATAGTTTGACTTCTTTTCTTGTTTGTATCCCTTTAGTGTCTTTTCCTTGCTCTAGCTAGTACTTGGAACCTGATGATAATGTATGGGGACAATGACAGTATCTTGTTCCTGACATTAATACTTCAAGTTTTTCTCCATGTAGGATGATGGCTATAAGCTTCTCATTTGTAGCTTTTATTGTGTTGGGGTGTGTTCCTTCTAGCCCTCCATTCTCTAGAACTTTATCGTGAAGTAATGTTAGATTTGTCAGAAGCCTTTTCTGTGTCTGTTGAGATGACCATGTGATTTGTCTTTAAGGCTGTGTGTGTGATTTATTATGTTTATTGACTTGCGTGTGCTGAATGATTGCTGCATCTCTGGAAGAAGCCAACTTGTATGGTGTAGTGTACAATCTTTATTTTTTACTTTTAGTTTAAGATCATCAAGGATATGGGGTTTTTGGGGTTTTGTTTTCTTTTCCATGTCTGTACCTGGTTTGGGTATTAGAGTAATACTGGCTTCGTAGAAAGTTTTTGGGAACACTCCTTCTGAACTTGTTGTTTTTGAATAATTTAAGAAGGATTGGCTGTAGATGAGTCTTTTTAACTTATTGTCTTCTTAGTTTAATTTTGGCCATTTGGCAAAATTTAGACACTTATCCATTTCTTTTAGATTTTCTGGCCTAATGGAGTACATATTTTGAAAATACACCCTCATACTATTCTGAATTTCTTTGGTGTTTGTTGTAATGTTTCCCTGTTTTATTTCTGACTGTGTCAGCTTGGGTTCTCTCTTTCCATTAGTTGGGTCAAGGATCTGTCAGTCCTGTTCATCTTCTCAAAGAGCCAGCCCTCAGATTTGCTGATGCTTTGTACTGTTTCTGCCTCACTAATTTCTGTTCTGCTTCTTATTATTTCTTTAAAATCTTTTTTTTTTTTTTTTTAGATTTTATTTATTTATTGAATATAAGTACACTGTAGCTGTCTTCAGATACACCAGAAGAGGGCACCAGATCTCATTACAGATGGTTGTGAGCCACCATGTGGTTGCTGGGATTTGAACTCAGGACCTCTGGAAGAGCACTCAGTGCTCTTAACCACTGAGCCATCTCTCCAGCCCCTTCTTATTATTTCTTGATGTTGACTGGACTTGGATTTTTTTTCTTCAGTTTTTTGAGTTGTACCATTTAAGTTATTTATTTGTGCTCTTTCTGACTATTTATTTCAATTTTTTCATTTATTTATGTTTTTTGGTCATCACCAGAGCCCCACAAATCTTCCTGACTTTATGTAGGCACTTTGGAGAGCTAAAAATTTCCCTCATTGGCAACCACTTTCAATATATTCCAAAGGTTTTGGAATTTTGTGTTGGATTTTCCTTTTGATTCATTTCCTGGAAATTTTTTATTTTTTGGACCCATTCATCATTCAATCATGAGTTGCTTAATTTTTTTTTTATTTGCTAGATGTTTGTTTTCTGTCAGTTTTTTTTTTTTTTTTTTTTTTTTGGTTCTTTTTTTCGGAGCTGGGGACCGAACCCAGGGCCTTGCGCTTCCTAGGTAAGCGCTCTACCACTGAGCTAAATCCTCAGCCCCATTTTCTGTCAGTTTTAAGCTTTATTCCACTATTGTGATATAAGATGCAAGCAGTTACTTCAATCTGTTTGAATTTATAAAGATTTGTTTTGTGTCTCAGGATGAGGGACAGGAGTATGCTACATGATAGATGTATTAAAGGACAGTTCTTTAGAAAAGCCCCCGTGTTTTTTGAATAGAATATGTATTCTTTGGTGTTTGGGTGGAATATTGTTTAGTTGTCTGTTAAATCCCTTTGATGTATGGTATCAGTTAATTCTGAAATTTCTGTTAATTTTTTGTGTAGATGACCTGTCTGTTGGAGAAAGCAGGGTACTGAGATCACCTCCTACTAAGGAATTGGTGTTGATGTGTATCTTTTAAGCCCAGCCATTTATTTATTTATTTATTTATTTAGAATGAAATTGGGTGACCTAGAGTTTGGTGCATATATATTTTGAATCATATTGTCTTCCTGGCTAGCCCTTCCCTTGATTAGAAAGCCCTTTCCTCTTTATTTCTCCTGGCTAGTTTCAGTTTGAAGTCTCTTTTGTCAGATGTTAGGTTCTGATGCTTGCTTGTTTTCTGGCCCCATTTGTCTGCAGCACTGTCGTCTAAGATGGTACTTATTGGTGAAGCTGAGATTATATTGTAGACAGTAGATGGCTTTTGTGTCTTGGGCCATTCAGTCAGACTGTGTCTTTTTATTGGGTGGTTAAAACCATCGATATTTATAGTTATTATTAAAAAGTATAGGGGCTGGGGATTTAGCTCAGTGGTAGAGCGCTTACCTAGGAAGCGCAAGGCCCTGGGTTCGGTCCCCAGCTCCGAAAAAAAAAAAAGAACCAAAAAAAAAAAAAGTATATATTGATTGTGCTCATTGTGATATTTGTGTGTTCTTAGTGATACTCTGTATTTAAATATTATGACTTCATATTTTTTTCACAGTCTCTCTGCTGTGCTCATTCCTCTCTTCAGCCCCAAATAGTTTGTTGTCAAATGCAAAAAGGTGACCAAATGGATGGATGGATGACTAGGGTGTAAATATCTGCATCTGACTCTTTCAGCTCCTTGTTGGGCCTTTTGGAGGGCAATCATGATAGGCCCCTTTTTGTGAGCACACCATAGCCTCAGTAATAGCATCAGCTTTTACGGCCTCCTCTTGAGCTGGAGGACCCCCTTTGGGTCTGTCACTGGACCTTCTTTTACTCAGGCTCTTCTCCATTTTCATCCCTGCAGTTCTTTCAGACAGGAACAGTTATGAGTCAGAGTTTTGACTGTGGGATGGCAGCAACCCCATCCCTCACTTGATGCCCTGTCTTTCTACTGGAGGTGGATTCTACAAGTTCCCTCTCCCCACCATAGGGCATTTCATCTAAGGTACCTCCTTTTGAGTCCTGAGAGTCATCTCCCAGGTTTTTGGTACATTCTAGAGGGTCCCCCCACCTCTTATCTCCCAAGGTTGCCTGTTTCCATTCTTCTTGCTGACCCTCAGGACTTCAGTCCTGTTCCGCCATGCAATACCTGATCGTGTTCCCTTCTCCCCTTCCCTGTCCTCTTTCCCATGCGGGTGCCTCCCTCCTTCCCCCTCCTGTGATTGCTTTCTTCCCCCTCCCAAGTGGGATTGATGCATCGTCACTTGAACCCTTTGGCTTGTTAACCTTCTTGGATTCTGTGGATTTTAGCCTGGGTGTTCTGTACTTTTTAGGCTAGTATCCACTAATTAGTGAGTATATACCATGTACATCTTTTTGGATCTGAGTTAGCTTACTCAGGATGATATTTTCTAGTTCCATTTGCCTGCAAAACTCATGATCCCTCATTCTTAATAGCTGAGTAGTATTCCATTGTGTAAATGAATCACATTTTCTGTATCCATTCTTCTATTGTGGAACATCTAGATTGTTTCAAGCTTCTGGTTATCACAAAAACTGCTGTGAACATAGTGGAACATGTGCCCCTGTGCTATGTTGGGGCATTTTTTGGGTATATACCCAAGAGTGGTATAGCTGGGTCCTCAGGTAGTATTTTTCTGAGGTACCTTCAGATTGATTTCCAGAATGGTTGTATCATTTTGTAATCCTACCAGCAATGGAGGAGTATTCCTCTTTCTCCACATCCTCACCAACATGGGTCACCTGAGGTTTTGATCTTAGCCATTCTGATTGGTGTGAGGTGGAATTTCAGTGTTGTTTTGATTTGCATTTCCCTGATCACTAAGGACTGAACATTTGTTTAAGTGCTTCTCAGCCATTTGAGGTTCTATACCCCATTTTTTGATTGGGTTGTTTGGTTTCTTGGTGGCTAGCTTCTTGAGTTCTTTATGTATTTTGGATAGTAGCCCTCTATTAGATATTCCTTTGAACTCTTAATGTAGCTCAGGTTGGAAACCTTATGCCCCCGGGCCTTTTTAAGATACATTTTTTGTTATTATTGTTATCATCATTATTATTAGAGATAGGGCTTTTACTGTACTTTCAGACTTGCTTCAAACTCTTCCACCTGCCTCTGCCTCCTCAGGAACCAGGACCACAGGCATGTACCCAGTGAATGGCTGGTTCTATAGTCCTTACATTGTGATTTGAAATTCAAAAAGCACTCTTGAAAAGTTACTTTTTTTTTTTTTTAATTTCACTAACAATCATTAACATAGGTAGCATTGCTATGGAGGGATGGGAAGTTCTCCAGGGATAAACTGGTGTGAAAGATAAGCTTCGGTCTTATTTGAGGTCCTGTTTTTTTCTTTCTTTTTTTTTTTTTTTCGGAGCTGGGGACCGAACCCAGGACCTTGTGCTTGCTAGGCAAGCGCTCTACCACTGAGCCAAATCCCCAACCCCTACTTTTTTTTTTCTAATACATTCCGAATTGCATTTGTTCACATGAACAGACATGAGACTACTAGTGGTGTTTATTTCTCATTGACTAATTTTTCACTGTTTATATTTGTCTCAGAAATGTTAATATATGATGAATCCTTCATCAGATACATTTGTGAATGCTAAGAAATACATAACATATACTGTAGTTATATTGTAAATTTTAAAATTTCTCAGTTTGGATTTACACATGGCTGGAATGACTTTGGGGAGATAGGGTTTAGCTGTTACTTCTGAGTTGATCTGCAAATGTAAGATGCACTTAAGGCGTTTCAGTCTCGACCTTGAGTGCTTCTTTAGTGCAGTGAGAAGATTGAGTAAAGGAGAGAAAGAAGTCCACCCAGGTGAAGTAGGGACTGCAAAGCCTCAGAGATAAACACTGTGGAGCCATGGTGTTTTCTGAGGGGTAGGTGTTGATGGTTAGTTACTAAAAGAACATTTTTTCAGTCATTATATGTGTGCTGCACAGGTACCATATCAGTCATGTGGAGGATGGCTTTTGGAAGACAGTCCTCTTTTCCATGGTGTGGGTTCCAGGCATCTAACTCCAGTAGTCAGGCTTGGCAGCAGGCTCCTCTTACCCACTGAGCCATCACGTGGGCCCGGAGAGTAGTTTTATTAGTAGCATGCAGTGGATGTTTCTCAAGTATCAAATTCGGAGTGTGGTAGTCAGGTGGATTTTTTATGGTTGCACGGCCTGGCCTTTTGTCTTAACTTGGTCAATGTCTATGAGATGTTAGGATTTTCAATATTTTTCCTTCTCAGTGGCTGTATCCCTCAATTCTGAGTTCCAGGTCATCATAATTTCCTTTATGTGGGGAGAACCTGGAATGAACATGGAGTCCACCAATATGCTTCTCTTCTTTCGAGGGTTCCAGCCCTCCAGTCCAGTGTGCCTTGCTGAGAATATTGCTCTATACCTCTTATCTACTTTCATGGTTCTCTGTGGTGGGAAGGCAAGTCTGGCACTGCTAGCTCTGTCCAGGAAGCAGAAGTCTCTTCTTCAACCGTAGAGCTTCTAGTTTCTCTCTCAGGGCACTCACCAGGTCAGTTATACTCACTTATACAAAGTTGGCTCCTACTATAGACCTTATGCTTTAACCTTCGTGCTTGTGGGAACCACCTATCAGGTAATCTAGTCTTTATCAAGATGACTGACTATTCAGCCTCCCATTTGTATGACTGTACAGTGGACATTGCTGTCACTAGAAAGTGCCCTAAGACCAAATATTTTATGATTGCAGCATTCAGGAGACAGATACTGGAGGACAACGGGTTCATGGTCAGTCCAGGCTCTGATTGTAAATAAGTAAAATGAAAAGTTGTACTGTTGACTAGTGTTCTTTCTACATGCTGTCAGTCCTGATGTCCTGAACCCCCCTCTTCCTTGCCGTTGTCCTCTGCTGCTGTCACAGACGGTTGAGCTTAGAGTCATGCTAGCTTAGGTCTCATAGCCTTCTGCTTTGTCTGTTCTACTTCAGCATCTTTCATTCTATTCTTGACGAAATCCAAATCTTGGGTCAGCGATGCTGTCCTGGTTTCCTTCCTGTTGTGTTAAGCTACTCGGATGAAAAGCAACTTGGGAGGGAAGGGTTACTTCAGCTTACAGGTTACAGTCCACCATTGTGGGAAGTCCGCTGAGGAACCCAAGCAGGACCTGGAAGCAGAAACCTCAGAGGAATGTGGCTTGCTGGCTTATGCTTAGCTACTTTGCTATTTCAAATGAAAAACATTAAAAAATTATTATTTTAATGTGTATGTGTGTATGCTTGTGTGAGTTTATATATAGTCTTTATGCATCACGTGCATGCAGGAATCCTAGGGTCCAGAAGAGGATATCAGATCCCCTGCAGCTGAAGTTATGGACAGTTTAGGGCCAGGTAGTGAGCTGCGGGGAATGAAACGTGAGCTCCTACAAAGGCGGTTTGCTCTTAACTGCTGCTGAACCCTCTCTCCAGCCCCCTCTGCATTTTTGAAACTCCCTTTTTTTCCTTGGGTCATGTTGTTTATTCTTATGACTTCAATGGTCATTTTTCTAATTTCTTTTTTTAAAGGTTTATTTATTTTATGTGTACACTGTAGCTGTCTTCATGCACACCAGAAGAGGGTGTCGGATCCCATTACAGATGGTTGTGATACACCATGTGGTTGCTGGGAATTGAACTTA
Organism: Rattus norvegicus; assembly: GCF_021556685.1. Classification (NCBI taxonomy): domain Eukaryota; kingdom Metazoa; phylum Chordata; class Mammalia; order Rodentia; family Muridae; genus Rattus; species Rattus norvegicus. The sequence continues at coordinate 97,175,813 of NC_141541.1, read as the reverse complement.
GGACCTCTGGAAGAGCAGTCAGTCCTCTTAACCACTGAGCTATCTCTCCAGCCCCATTTTTCTAATTTCTAATGCTTTATCTTCAACTAATATTCTATGTAACAACTAATATTCTCTGTAAAGAATTACCACATATAGCAGTTTATTGACCATTTTTGTGCAGCACATGTTAAGATACCTGAAACCAGTCTAAACACTGACTGACTGATTTGTTTGTTATTTTTGAGACAGAGTCTCACTCTGTGGCTCAGGCTGTCTTGAACTCACTCTGTAGACAGTGAGACAGTGCTAGCCTCAAACTCATAGAAATCCACTTTCCTTTGCCTCTTGAGCACTAGGATTAAAGGCATGTGCTACTACACTGGCTTGAAGCCTTTCCTTTTTGCTCAGATCTCATCAGCTACTCATTTCTAAACTGTCTATAAGTTTAGCTCCAGGGAATCCAGTCTTTTTCATTTCTCTTCTATATGACAAGGGAGTCAGCTTTTTTCATTGGTCTGTTCCTTGGTCAGGCTCCTTATCTCCTCTCCTGCATTATTGCACCAGCTTTCCCATTAGCCAGTGTGCTCGTAGACAAGCCCAGTCTCTCGCTGTATTGCAGCCAGAGCAGATTCACAGCAGTGCTGCTACTTTTTCCCTTCACAATAGTCAGCAAACATTATAAAATATCTTGAGGTGGCTCTGACCAAGCAAGTGAATGATCTGTGTGACAAGAACTTCAAGTCTCTCAAGAGAGAAACTGAAGAAGATCTCAGAAGACGGAGAGATCCCCCATGCTAGTGGATTGGTAGGAATAACATAGTAAAAATGGCCGTTGCTGAGAGCAATCTACAGATTCAACACAATCTCCATCAAAATTCCAATGCAATTCTTTAAAGACATGGAGAGAGCAATTCTCAATATCATATGGAAAAACAAAAAGCCCAGGATAGTGAAAACAATTCTTAACAATAAAAGAACATCCCCATTTTCTTAACTCTTGTTTTTGTTGTTGGGTTTTTTTTGTTGTTGTTGTTATTTGTTTGTTTGTTTTTTCCAAGACAGGGTTTCTCTATATAAGTATAGCTGTTGTGGAACTCGTTCTGTAGACCAGGCTGGTCTTGAACTTGAGATCCACCTGCTTTTGCCTCCTGAGTGTTTGGATTAAGGGCATATGTCACTACTGCCTGGCTTTCTTGGGGGATGGGGAACTGGGAGGAGCCACTAGAAAGTCCCAGATGCCAGGGAAGCTAGAGGCTCCCAGGACCCAGTGGGGATGACTTTAGCTGAAATATGCAACAAAGGGGAGAGAGAGCCTGTAGAGACCATATCCAGTAGTTCGGCACAGCCCCCAGTTGAGGGATGGGGCCACCCACCCACCTCAAAATTGTTAACCGAGAAATATTCCTGTCCAAAAAACATGGGACAAAAAAATGGAACCCAGACTGAAGGAAAGGCTATCCAGAGACTACCCCATCTAGGGTTCCATCCCATCTGCAGACACCAAACCCTAACAAACACTATTGCTGAAACCAAGAAGTCCTTGCTGAGTGGACTCTGATGTAGCTGTCTCCTGAGAGGCTCTGCCAGAGCCTGACCAATATAGATTCGGATGTACGCAGCCAACCATTGGACTGACCCTGGGGACTCCAATGGAAGAGCTAGAGGAAAGACTGAAGGAGCTGAAGGGGATTGCAACTGCATTGGAAGACCAATATCAACTAACAACCACTTAGAGCTCCCAGAGACTAAACCACCAACCAAAGAGTACATATGGAGGGACCCCTGGCTCCAGCTGCATGTGTAGCAGAGGAGGGCCTTATCTGGCATTGATAGCAGGGGAGGCCCTTGGTCCAGTGGAGGCTTGATACCCAGGGTAGGGGAATGCTAGAGTGGTGAGGCAGGAGTTGGAGGAGTACCCTCATAGAGGCAAAAGGGAGGGGGGAGAAGGGAGATGGAATGTAGGGGGTTGTGGAGGGGTAACTGAGAAGGGGGATGTCACTTGAAATGTAAATGAATAAAATGATTTTTAAAAATGATGTTTTATTTCCTTTGTATTACTCAGAACTTATTCTCTTTTAAGATTATTTTCTTTTTCCTTGTCTTATATATTTTCAATTGCTCTCTAGCTATATTTTTCATTTTTAATTTAATTTATAATTTGTATGTATGTATAAGATGCATAGGTGTGTTTGAAATTTCACAGCACCTGTGTGGAGGTAGGCCATCATGTCATTAGGTAGTGTGCTGAGAAATCTTGCCAGCCCACTCAGGACTATTTTGGTGGTAGCTGGCAGAAACTCAGTTCATATTAGGTTTGACCAAGAGAATACTGAATAGCAGAATACTATCACTGTTAACTGAGCCTTAGAGAAACACGAAACAGTATTGAGAATACCACTAAAATTTTTCTGTACTAGGTATGATGATATATACCTTGAGACAGAAGCCCATGGATCTCTGGTAGTTTGAGGCCAGTCTGGTCTGCACATTAAGTTCAGCCAAAAAACCAAACCAAACCCAACCAGACCCAAATCCAACCTCACCGAACCCAAACCACCAAGCCAAACACCAAACCAAAACCACACCAACATCTGTTTACTCTCCTGTGACCTCTGTAGAGTGACTTCATTTTTCCTCTCCTGTGTCTTCTGTGAGTGTGGCTTTATTCTTCTCCTCCTGTGTCCTCTGTGTGACTTCATTCTCTTCTCACTATCTTTTTTTTTTTTTTGGGGGGGGGAGACATAGCTGTCAGTTATTAGAGCTTCAGAAAACTATTGAGAGGGGATAAGACTGAGTGTACCCCAGTTTCTAGTTCACACAGTTCATTTTCTTATTAACCTTAAATGTAAAGACTTTTTACCAAAATCACTTAGAGATGTTTTCACCTTTTGTTATTAATATTCTTGTCGCCATTTGAGCCCAGGCTGGCTAAAGACGTCTTCCATCTCCCAATTGCTGGGATCAGAGGCATACCTGGTTTATGTGCTGTTAGAGATTAAGCCCAGGGCTTCTTCCCGAGTGCAAGGCAAACACTCTTATCAACTGACCTCCATCCTCATTCCCCCGTATGAGAATCTTAAACAATAGCAGTGTCCAGATTCCCACCAAGGACCCATTTCCTCTGTAATGTGTTTTCTCTTGTTTGAATTTCACTTCTACCTTTATTGCTGCTCATTTCCTTGTCCTCCTTTCATGCTTGTGAGACAGTTTCCTCTCGCAATTATTCATTTTTATAAAATGTCACCCAAGATTATTATTGGGAAAAGGGAGGTGATACAGCTCCATGTTTATTGTTGTGAGCGATCAGTTATTAACAGAAGTGATGCGATTGGTCACCTGTAGATTGTGGCTTTTGGTCTGGAGTGATACAGTAAAGCTTATGTTTTATACAGTTATTCACAACTAATAAACACACTGAGGTCGTTGAAATTGAACTGTGAGGGGATTGGTATCTGCAATGTCATGGCTGTTTTGAGACACCTTAATATTGCACATTGAATGACACAATACCTAGTTTGGCCACTTGCCTCTTTAGATTCCTCTTGGGGGCCATATTTTTAAAAATTGTCTTTTCGATTCATTTATTTTACTTTGTATGTATGAGTATTTTGCCTGCATGCCTGGTGCTTGTGGAGGCCAGAAGATCTTCTGATTCTGATTGGATTCTGAGGGCATCAGGTCCCCTGGAACTGCAGTTAACAACCATCATGGGGTGCCAGGAATCAAACTTGGGTCCTCTGAAGAAGCAACAAGTGTCATAAACCTCTCTGTTGTAGAAACTGTGCAGACTGGAGCCGTGCAGGGCTCACGTTTGAATTCCCCTCTTTTCCCAGTCCTTCCTTTCTCTTCCCTGTCCTCTCTTGTTGGTTTTCCCTATCTGGATGCTCACTAAGGTTTTTTATAGCTATCGAGCTCTCTGTCATAATAGCAAACACGTGTTCACATCATTCCTCTCATTCACTCACCCACCACTGCCCGTCTGTTCTCTGTGTTACTAGGAACATGATAGTGACAGTCTCTGTTATATTCCCATTGCCTAACATAGCCTAACACAAAGTAATCACTTGGGAAAATTAATTTTTATTTTAATGATAATAAGAATTTTGGAGGAATGTGAGGAAGAATGGATTCAGATACTTAAAATAATAACATAGAAATGAAACTATGAAATTTTGAACTTACTCTCCTATATTAAATAATTTTATATTTATTAATATACATTTTATTATTTGTATTATATCTAACAAACACATTACAGAAAGTTAATGGATTGAAAAAGTTGACCTTGATTAATAGGTACTTAATAAATATTTGGTAGATCAATGAAGAAATAGCTTTTAATGTTATTGATTTCTTTGGTTCTGATCATTTTTATTTTTTCTAAGGTATCTTCACGTCTTAATGATCTTCTGGTCTTTTGTTGCGGGAGTTGTGACGTTCTACTGTTCATTAGGACCCGATTCCCTCTTACCAAATATATTCTTCACAATAAAATACAAACCTAAGGTAAAATTGTGTTTTCTAAGTTTTAACTTAAACATTTTAAATTTATATGTATAGGCGTGTGTCTGTGAGCATACATGGCAGTATGCTGTGCCCCTGGAGGCTGGAGGGGGGTGTTAGACATTTAAGAAATTCTGGGTTAAATGATAATCCACCCTGTGACCTTCCTGTGCAGGTGTTGGGGGTGAGGGGTCGCATGCCGAGGATTAAATCCAGCGCGTATGCCTGAGCAAGTGTTCACCACTGAGCTAACCCAACCCTCCAACTCTGTCAATCTCTTAAATGCATGTGTGCACCATAGAAAACAAAACTAACTAGGCAATTGTTTAACCAAAACAATTTGTATTTCTGAAATTTAATACTGGTAGTAATATAGTAACTCCGTCTTTGTAAGGTAAATTCTGAGTTTTAAAATTCTGTCTGCAGGTCAGGATTGAATGAGATATCTTTTTTCCCCCACTGATGAAGCTTGGGGCCTTGTACTGGTTGTTTTCTCAGCCTCTAGTGGGCTGTTTTTAAGTCATAAATTATGGTCCTTTAAGTTGATACAGACCCTCATTTTAGGTTTATGGTATGATTACGTAGAGGAAGCACAGAACTCAGGGCCAGATTTGGTCGGCAGGGCCTTAGGATTTATCACATGTCTTTCCCCTCATTGAAGCTAAGCTTTTAAAAAATTTTTTAATTTTTTAATTTTTTTATTTATATGAATACACTATAACTGTTCAGACACACCAGAAGAGGGTGTCAGATCAATTACATATGGTTGTGAACCGTAAAGTGGTTGCTGGGAATTGAACTCAGGACCTCTGGAAGAGCAGTCAGTGCTTTTAATCACTGAGCCATCTCTCCAGCCCGAAGCTAAGCTTTGGAAGAAATAGATTGGGGTTAGGGATTTAGCTCAGTGTAGCAAACACAAGGCCCTGGGTTCTGTCCCCATCTCCGGGGAAAAGAAAAAAAAAAGAAAAAAAAAAAGAAAATACTGTTTTTCCTTATGTTTCTGCAGGACAAGACATAGTAAATAATTTTTTTTTATAAGTGCTCATGCTATTTGACTTTTAAGTTTTAAGTGAGGAAGGTGGTGTTTTGTTTTGTTTTGTTGTTGTTTTGTTAAAGACAGGGTCTCATGGGACTTAAATTCTAGATCCTCCTGCCTCAGCATCCTGAGAGTTGGAATTATAGGCATGTACGTCCATGCCTGCTGGGAGAGCCTTTGTTTTTGGTTCCCACTTTATATTTTTCCCCTTCTTCTGGTGGGAGTCACTGCACCCATGCCATGGGACATGCTAGAAAGTTCTCTCCCACTGAAAAGCAGTTCAGTAGGTATTTTGCATCCACTGGCAGCTAATTTAGTAAACTTAATTATAAATAATAGTTTCAGTGCTTGCATAAAGTGTAAGAAGACTCCTGAAAAACTGATTCTTTGTAGTAGAGATACCATGGGAACTACAAACTCATCTCTCTTTTCTTTCGTCTTTTTAGCAATTAGGACTTCAGGAGTTATTTCCACAAGGACATAGCTGTGCTGTTTGTGGTAAAGTGAAGTGTAAGCGACATAGGTAAGTTACAATTTTTACTGTTTAATTGTGCATATGGGGTTTGTGTGTGGGTGTGGGAGTGTGGCCACGCAGATGTTTGGAGGTCAGAGGACACAATTTGTGGAGTTGTTTCTCTCCTTCCTCTTTTATTTGGGTTCTGGAAATTAAGCTCAATTGATTGGGCTTGTAAGGCCAGTGCTTTTACGTAATGCTTACATTTTATTATAATGTATTTAATTTAAAGTGACTTAGTTATTTGATTTACATTAGGCCTTCCTTGCTACTTGAAAACTATCAGCCCTGGCTAGACCTGAAAGTTTCTTCCAAGGTTGATGCATCTCTCTCAGAGGTAAGTAATTTAATTAAATAGTGCCAAATATGACCATGTGTTCTTGTTTCAGTCCCCCCCCCCCCCCCCCTGGAGCTGGGGACTGAACCCAGGGCCTTGCACTTGCTAGGCAAGCGCTCTACCACTGAGCTAAATCCCCAACCCTGAGCATGTGTTCTTAAGAATGGGACTGTGGGCTGGGGATTTAGCTCAGTGGTAGAGCGCTTACCTAGGAAGCACAAGGCCCTGGGTTCGGTCCCCAGCTCCGAAAAAAAGAACCAAAAAAAAAAAACCAAAAGAATGGGAGAATGGGACTGTGTTCTGAAAATCATGGGCAGTTTTGTCCCTGTGAGAGCATCACAGAATGAGCTTGTGCAAACTTGGGTGCTAACTTCAGTCATTGCATGGGGCTTCTCGATACAGTGAAGGGATGTACAAATATGAGTTCAACTGCTGCTGGCCCAATATGGCATCTTTATTGTTTTCCAGAAAGGTGTTTTTTTCTTCTAATAAATAGAGTAAACTCTAAAAATTAAAAGAACAGTATTGTTCTAATTTAATTTATGCTGCAGCAATAAAATATTCTGACAAAAATAGCTTGGGAGAGGAAAGGGTTTATTTAACTTACAATTTCATGTTCTAGTCCATTATTGCAAGGAAGTCAGGGCAGGAACTTAAAGCATCACATCAGAATCAAGAGCAGAGTGAGTACTGAGTGGATCCTCACTTGCCTGCTCCTACCTAGCTGTCTCCTCCTTTACACTGTTCTTAAACCAATTAGCTTTTGATGTACTCCAACACACAGCTGTCATTGGTCAACTGCTTCTGTGATCTCAAGTCTGTTGCTGAAAAAAGTGAGACACCCTACTCCCTGACTAGAGAATGGTGTTGTTCATAATGGCCTGGGTTTTCCTACATCAATTATCAACTAAGACATTCATTTTATTTATATTTCTCTCATATATATATGTCATATATATGTATATATGACAGTTAAAACTAACCAGCGCAGATCTAAACATATAAAAATATATAAACATATACTATAAAATGTAGTATGCCAGAGTTAAAAAGTATGACATGACATAGTAAATTCATAAACTTGTAATGTATTTATTATCAACTGTCATATACTGTGTATAATTGTATGTCTCATAGATTGTTGTAACTGGCAGCACAGTCATTTATACCTGAATGCCACAAGCAAGCTAGTAAACATTGTCCTATAACAGCTGTGACCCTCCCTAACCCCCAGGAGCTCGGACCATTTATAGTCTTATGGGCCCACTGTTAAATAGCCATCCGTGTTGACTAAATTATTATTTGGTTTATGATGACATATACAAATAAAAATGTTGAATACTAACAAAAATGTTTTCAGATACTTTCATTGGAAAATGTAATCATGGTATGTCTTAGTAAGGTAGGCACGGCGGTGCGTTCTTATATTCCAGCACTTGGAAAGCCAAGGCAGCAGGGTCATGAGCTTGAGGCCTGCCAGGCGACATTGTAAGTTCTAGGCTAGCCTGAGTTACAGATCCTGTCTTAAGCAACAAAAAACAAACAAACAAAATAAACAAAAACCCACATCTTAATGTGTATTACCTAGTGAGTTCTTGGCTAGACAATTATTACAAAATAAGTACCTTGAATACTAAGCTATTCTAAATTACACTGAATTCTCAAATTTACATAGATATTTCAGTCAAGAAAATTATTTGTTTATTTAGTTATGCAAAAACAGGTGTCTTTATGATAGGGGAATAACCATTTACAAGGACACATTGAACTCTTATAAGCATGTACCTTAATGAATTATGGCCTAGTTTTGACACTAACTATAGAGTGTAGAACAGGGAGCTGGGTAACGGTCACTACAAAGTTTGGGCCTATTCTAGTCACAGATTTTTTTACTTTGATTTCTTCCATTTTATTTATTTGTTTTAAAGGACATATCTTTTTCTTACCTTTAAGATATTAGTCAAGTCCTTGAGGGTGGGGAGTGGGGTGTCTCACTGTTTTCGGCCATGGATTTGGAGTCACATAGGCAGTTGACCAGTGACAGATGATAGATGTGTACTGGGTTACATCGAATGCTAATTAGTTTAAGAATTGCACCTGCAACTGAACCCTGCAACTGAACCCTGCAACTGAACCCTGCAACTGAACCCTGCAACTGAACCCCGCAACTGAACCCCGCAACTGTACCCTGCAACTCAACCCTGCAACTGAACCCTGCAACTGAACCCTGCAACTGAACCCCGCAACTGAACCCCGCAACTGAACCCCGCAACTGAACCCCGCAACTGAACCCCGCAACTGAACCCCGCAACTGAACCCCGCAACTGAACCCCGCAACTGAACCCCGCAACTGAACCCCGCAACTGTACCCCGCAACTGAACCCCGCAACTGAACCCCGCAACTGAACCCCGCAACTGTACCCCGCAACTGAACCCCGCAACTGAACCCCGCAACTGAACCCCACAACTGAACCCCGCAACTGAACCCCGCAACTGAACCCCGCAACTGAACCCCGCAACTGAACCCTGCTTTATGGTCCTTTACCTCAGTCTGTGTGCACTGTTGTCTAAATGGAAGCTGCAACAGTTTTGTGGCTTCTTAGGCTTTTTCCGGTTCTTTGATTTGCTGATTTAAAACTGTGCTGTCCAGATCTGGGGATGGACTTCAGTGGTGGTATATCTATCTGTGTACCACGTGCAGATCTGGGGATGGACTTCAGTGGTGGTATATCTATCTGTGTACCATGTGCAGATCTGGGGATGGACTTCAGTGGTGGTATATCTATGTACCATGTGCATATCTGGGGATGGACTTCAGTGGTGGTATATCTGTGTACCATGTGCAGATCTGGGAATTGACTTCAGTGGTGGCATATCTATCTGTGTACCATGTGCAGATCTGGGGATGGACTTCAGTGGTGGCATATCTGTGTACCATGTGCAAGAGTCTGGGTCCATCTCTTGCATTGGGGAGATATTTATTATGGTCTTGGTACTCGGATGTTCTTACTGACACTCACAGCTATGTAAAGGTGACATAAACATATTGTCAGTATTGGGTTTAATGAAATTGGTTGTGCTAATATATATCACTTAGTAGTACGGTTTATTTTCCTGTAGTTAATTATTTTTCTTTAAACATTTTCTTGTGCAGGTCCTTGAATTAGTGTTGGAAAACTTTGTCTATCCATGGTACAGGTATGTTTTTGTTTTCCATAAAAGCCCCTTTCCCCCTCTTAATATGGTAAATACCATTAAGCTAAGCATAATTATTACAAAATAAGTACCTTGAATACTAAGCTATTCCAAATTACACTTAAATCTCAAATTTACATTCAGTCAAGAAAATTACTTGTTTATTTAGTTCTGCAAAAACAGGTGTCTTTATGATAGGGGAATAATGATTTGCAAAGCAATGTTGAACTCATGTAGGCATTTTCAGTGTAAGTCAGGATTTCTCAGTGACACTTGAAGCCAGATCTTTCTATGGAAAATGCGTTGTACATTATTGAATATTTAGCTGTGTCTTCAGCTATTCCCATTAAATACTGGAGTACACTTTCTTCCAGTTAGGCTACCACAGATGTCATTGGTTTCAGTTGTGAATCATTGGTGCACTGGGCAGAGTAAAGAAGCCTGTGTCACTGTGCAGAAGGAGACAAAGGAAGGAGAATAGCAAGTTTGGGGCCAATCTGACCTATATAAGGAGATCCTCTCTCCAGCGAACAGCATTTTCTAAGACAACTTTAAAAGGGGCTGGGGAAATAACTAGTTCATAAAGTTCCTGCCAAGAAAGGTTGACCTCTGAGCTCTGTGTGCATATGTGAGCACATGCCTGCACATACAATTGCACACATGAACAGGTACACACAGATTGAAAGATCATTTCAGTAGATTTTCTGAAAAAAATGTTCTTTTTAGTCCCTCAAGTAACTTTGTTTTTAGTGCGCACAGGGTACATGGATGTTGTTTCTTTCTTTTTTTTAAATCTTTTTTTACAGCCCAGATTTTATCCCCTTCCTGGCCCACCCTCTGCCTGTTCTACGTCCTGTACCTCCTCCTCCCGGAACACCAGGCCTCCCCACTCCCCGGGGCCTCCAGTCTCTTGAGGGTCAGGTGCATCTTCTCTGACTGAGTCCAAACCCGGCAGTCCTCTGCTGTCTATGTGTCAGGGGCTTCATATCAGCTGGTGTGTGCTACTTAGTTGGTGGCCCAGTGTCTGAGAGATCTTGGGGTGGGGGTGGGGGCTCCAGGTTAGTGGAGAATGCTGGTCCTTCTACAGGGGCACCCTACTCCTTAGTTTCTTCTAGCTTCTTTCTCCCTAGTTCAGCCACAGGAGTCAGCAGCTTCTGTCCATTGGTTGGGTGTAAATATCTACATCTGACTCTTTCAGCTGCTTGTTGGACCTTTTGGAGGACAATCATGATAGGCCCCTTTTTGTGAGCACACCATAGCCTCAGTAATGGTGTCAGGTCTTGGGGCTGCCCCTTGAGCTGGATCCCACTTTGGGCCTGTCGCTGGGCCTCCTTTTCCTCAGACTCTTCTCTATTTTCGTCCCTGCAGTTCTTTCATACAGGAACAGTTCTGGGTCAGAGTTTTGGACTGTGGGATGGTAATCCCATCCCACACTTGATGCCCTGTCTTTCTACTGGAGGTGGGCTCTCCAAGTTCCCTATTCCTACTGTAGGACATTTCATCTAAGGTAGACTCCTGAGAGTCTCTCATCTCCCAGGTTTCTGGTACATTCTAGGGGGTCCCCCCCACCTCCCACCTACTGAGGTTGCCTGTTTCCATTCTTTCTGCTGGCCCTCAGGACTTCAGTCCTGTTCCCCTCACAATACCTGATCATGTTCCCTTCTCCCCTTCCCTGTCCTCTTTCCCATGCGGGTGCCTCCCTCCTTCCCCCTCCTGTGATTGCTTTCTTCCCCCTCCCAAGTGGGATTGATGCGTCGTCACTTGAACCCTTTGGCTTGTTAACCTTCTTGAGTTCTGGGGATTGTGTACTGGGGAATTCTGTACTTTTTTTTTTTTTTTTTTTTTTTTTTTTGCAGATATCCACTTATTAGTGAGCACATGCCATGCATGTCCTTTTGGTTCTCCTCACTCAGGATGATGTTTTCTAGTTCCATCCGTTTGCCTACAAAACTCAGGGTGTCCTCATTCTTAGTAGCTGAGTAGTATTCGGGTGTTGTTTCTTGACCGACGTAGAAAACTCTCTAGTTCTATGAAAGGAAAAAGGAGATTCTAATTTAGAGTCAGGCATCCAAATTATGTCATTTGATCAGTGCATATTTCTTTAAGCATTGTGTGTTCAGTATGTTTGAACATGTATATCTGACAGAATACTAGCTAATGATGTGCCCCACTTTGTACTGATTCAGTTATGTTTTGTATTTTCACTTGATCTTAGGCAAAAGGCCAAGAAACGATGTTTTGTATTTTCAAATTCATCCACAGTGTGTTAAGACTAATTTAATACAAAACAGTTTATATGCTATGTTTTTCTGAAAATGTGTGTAATTTTTTCACTTTCACTCACTCGTTCGTGTATGTGCCAGACACACAGCGTATAATAGAACTCAGAGGACAGCCAGCCAGCCAGCGTCGGCTCCTTCTTCTTGCCCACCGTCTAGTCCCCAGGGGCAGGTGCCCTCTTTTTTTTTTTTTTTTAAATATTTGATTATGTTTTAAATGTGGAGTATTTGTAATTTACAGAATGCCGCTGAAATCTTTTATAATGAATCTTTTTCTAAAAGAGACACTTCTTTTTGTTGCCAAATTGAGACTTTTTAGACATAAAGTCTGGTTATATCTCTGAAGTGTGTGTTCTTGTCAGTAGCTACTGATGCTGTAGTAGCCCCGCCCCTGAGTTGTCAGTTGGAGGTGGTAGGCATGTTTATTTTCCCTTATTCTGCTTTGAGATGTAACAGCGTCATCTTCAACCAGGATGAAGCCCTTGTTCACACTGGTCTTTCTTGTTTTTGATGAAGAAAGTGCTGTACTTCCCTTAGGGACATTAAAATTTCAGGAAAATTCGCTGGGTGTAGTGGTGCACACCTTTAATCCCGGCATTCAGGAGGTAGAGGCAGGTAGATTTCTGAGTTCGAGCACAACCTGACCTACAGAGCAAGTTCCAGGATAGCCAGAGCTACACAGAAAGAAACCCTGTTTTGAACCACAAACAAACAGAACAAACAAACAAAACATTTGCCAAAAAAAAAAAGCATAAAGTTTTTTTTTAAAAAGGAAACTTCTTGATTTCAACAAGGGGAGGCTGTATTTCTCACAGCTTCTGACTGTTTGCTGGTTTTCCTCACTTGAAGGGATGTGACGGATGACGAGTCCTTTGTGGATGAGCTGAGGATCACCTTACGGTTTTTTGCATCTGTCTTAGTGCGAAGAATTCACAAGGTACATATGTTTATGATGTGAAATCTGAAGTTTTATCATTATGGCAATCTTGCGTTTTCCCCTATAGTAGATGTATTCATTTTTCATTTCTTTAGGTTAAATATTGATCTATCACTGTTGTCCTACTGAACACTTGGCTTCCTTAAATACTTGGTTTTTTTTATTTGTGGAATTTAAAAATCAAAAACAATAATATAGACATATAGAGAGTGTCATGTTTCATTTAAATACGCTTGTATAAGTTACAGTGATTATGATCTGCCTTATAAGATACTTAGTGCTATTTACCTATTTAGGTTTCACATATCTGTGTAGTTCATTGGCTATACACCCATACACACGTACAAAGCAGAAATATTGCTTTGTCATTCAATAGAATTAAACATATAAACAATGAATTAGAATGTAAATATGTTATTAATAAACTAAATAAAAGATTAACCATGTTAAATGCTTTATGTCCACTTGATTCAGTGAGTTCACAAAAGAAAAATATAAAATGGCCAGTGACCAATTGAAAATGTGTTGTTGCACATTAAATATAAGTGAGTACTATTCTCTTTACTATCAAATTGGAAAGATAAAATAGGGTTAATATCTGCCAATTCTAATTTTGAGGAAATAGGCAAAGCAAGTGAAATTTAAAATTGATATGCCTTCCAATGATGTGCCAGCATGGATGGAAAATTTCACAAGGCCCCACCCCTAGCCAAAGAGCTGTATGCAGTCAGTGGCTGCTGAGAGATGGAGAACACACAGTCTCCTCTTCCTCCTTCTCCTACACACGCACGCCTGCGCACATGCATGCAGAAGAAGGTCATAGATTTGAGGGTGTAGTTGGGGGACCCAGGAGGAGTTGGAAGAGGGAGAGAGGGATACTGTGTGTGTGTGTGTGTGTGTGTATGTGTATGTAATTCTCAAAATAAAAAAAATTAATATTAGAACAGAGGCAGAAGGAACACCCATTCAGAGCCTGCCCCACATGTGGCCCATACATATACAGCCACTCAATTAGATAAGATGGATGAAGCAAAGAAGTGCAGACTGACAGGAACCGGATGTAGATCTCTCCTGAGAGACACAGCCAGAATACAGCAAATACATAGGCTAATGCCAGCAGCAAACCACTGAACTGAGAACGGGATCCCCGTTGAAGGAATCTTAGAAAGGACTGGAAGAGCTTGAAGGGGCTCGAGACCCCATATGAACAACAATGCCAACCAACCAGAGCTTCCAGGGACTAAGCCACTACCCAAAGACTATACATGGACTGACCCTGGGCTCCAACTGCATAGGTAGCAATGAATAGCCTAGTAAGGGCACCAGTGGAAGGGGAAGCCCTTGATCCTGCCAAGACTGAACCCCCAGTGAACGGGATTGTTGTGGGGAGGGCGGTAATGGGGGTGTGGGGGGGGAACACCAACAGAGTAGGGGAGGTGGAGGGGTTAGGGGGATGTTGGCCCGGAAACCGGGAAGGGGAATAACAATCAAAATGTAAATAAGAAATACTCAAGTTAATAAAGATGAAAAAAATTAATATTGAATTGATAAAAAAGCTTGGAATAGTAAAAGTGACAAATGTCACTGACAACAGAATATTTTGAAAAATCTTTTATTTGTTGTTTGTATATTCTGGGTAAGAGGTGAAGTTATTAAAAGAACAAATGAGTTAGAGTTGAATGTCACACACATACAAATTGGTTTGTCTTTACTTAAGGGATGATTAGTAATTAAACATACATTTCTGTCAGTGCAAGAGACTGAGCACATGGCCTTGCACACACTACGAAGCACTTTGTCATTGAGCTCTATCCTTAGTCATTTACTTTTGGAGACAGAGCCTTATTCTGTCATTTAGGTCGGCTTCGGACTTACATATAACCCAGGGTGGCCTTAGACTTGAGACCCCTTAGCCTCTGCCTTCCAGGTAATGGGATTGCAGGTATGGTAATCTCTAAGACTTCTGGTTGTCTGATTGTTTGTTTAGACAAAGTTTGAATGAGGAGCCTAGGCAGGGCTTAAACTTTTAGCAATCCTCCTGACTTAGCATGCTGGAGTTATAGGCCTAAGATACCATGTCCTTTTTTTTTTTTTTTTGGTTCTTTTTTTCGGAGCTGGGGACCGAACCCAGGGCCTTGCGCTTCCTAGGCAAGCGCTCTACCACTGAGCTAAATCCCCAACCCCCCATGTCCTTTTTATTAAAATAAATACATTTAAATTCACAAATTAGATTGATATCCATCTACAACACAACTCCTGCACCCAAGGCTTAGGGAACATTGTGGAAAGGGTCCAGAAAGATTGTGGAGCCAGGGGACCAGGACGTGTGCTGTGAGATTATGTCTCCTAGAAATGACAGGGAGGCTTTATCTGTAATAACTGAACTGTATGGCCGCAGAAACAAGACCTGAAGAAACATGCCAGCAGTAGGCATGCTGACATGGAAGAAACATGCCAGCAGTAGGCATGCTGACGTGGAAGAGTAGCTCGTGGGCCCCAGCCATAGACAGAGAAGTACAGGCGATTAAAGATTCTGAGAGTGGGAGAAATCGTCTTCTTGAGGGATGAGCCCTGGTTAGTTATCCAGTACTGAATGGTCAACCTGAGATACCACACACGCACATGCACACGCATGTATATCACACACATTCAAGCAAGACTAACTGAACTGAGCAGCTTGTATTTATGTGTTTATGTATTTTTATAAATGTATAGCCATATCAAAGAAAAAAGAAACTGATTTCTGGGGTGGAGGAGGCACAGGAGAGACTGGAGGGAGAGGAGGGAAGAAATGATATTATTATACCTTAATTTAAAAATCAAAAGAAGAAAATACATCTTAATATTTACAATCTTCCTTACTTGATTAATTAATTAAATTGAGTCAGAATTTCACTATGTACCCCAACTGGCCTGGAACTCACTTTGTAGACCAGGCTTGCCTTAGAGATCCTCTTGCCTCTTCCTCCAAAGTGCTGGGTCTAAAGGTGTGCACTACCATGCCTGGTTTTAAGTTGCATTCTTATGACATCTGCAAAGATGTATATAAAACTCACAGTAAAAGATTTATTGCAGTTTATGGAATACTTGTAAATTCCTTAATAAGGAAAACCAAAAAGAAAAACTAATATTTAATGATTGATTATTGGTGATTAATATACTAATAACATAGCCATGAAAAATCACTGTATAGAGTAATACTTACTTACAAAGGAATACTTCTTTAAATAGCAAACAGAAGATGCTGGAAAATAATATGTGTCACAGTTTTTATTTTCAGAAGAGAAAAAAAGCTCACAAATTAAGCATGTTTAAGACTTAAGATATCCCGGGGCTGGAGAGACGGCTCAGCAGGTTAAGAGCACTAGCTGCGCGCAAGGCCCTGGGTTCAGTCCCCAGCTCCGAAAAAAAGAACCACAAAAAAAAAAAAAAAAAAAAAAAAAAAAAAAGCACTAGCTGCTCTTCCAGAGGTCCTGAGTTCAATTCCTAGGAACCACATGGTGGCTCACAACCATCTGTAGTGGGATCTGATGCCCTCTTCTTGTATGTCTGAAGAGAGTTGAGTGACAGTGTACTCACATACATAAAATAAATAAATAAATTAAAAAAAAAAAGACTTAAGCTATCCCTACCACAATTCACAATTAATGCTGGCTGTAGTGGTGTGAAGATGCTAAGTCCTAGGTCTTTTCATTTACTGTATATTTGCCTTAATTGTGTGTGTGTGTGTGTGCGTGTGTGTGTGTGCATGTGTGTGTGTGTGCGTGTGTGTGTGCGTGTGTGTGCGCGTGTGTGTGTGTCTGTGTGTGTGCGTGTGTGTGTCTGTGTGTGTGTGTGCGTGTGTGTGTCTGTGTGTGTGCGTGTGTGTGTGTGTCTGTGTGTGTGTGTGTGTGTGCGCGTGTGTGTCTGTGTGTGTGCGTGTGTGTGTGTCTGTGTGTGTGTGCGTGTGTGTGTGTGTCTCTGTGTGTGTGCGTGTGTGTGTGTCTGTGTGTGCGTGTGTGTGTGTGTCTGTGTGTGTTTGTCTGTGTGTGTGTGTGTGTGTGTGTGTGTGTGTGTGTGTTATGAAAGATTTTTTTTTTTTTTTTGTTCTTTTTTTTTTTCGGAGCTGGGGACCGAACCCAGGGGTGTGTGTGTTATGTTTATTTGTTGTCTCAACTTTGGGATCTTCCTACCTCATCCTCCTGAGTACTGGCATTATGCATCTTCATGCTTGACATGTTCATGATTAAAACAAAGCTAAGGGCTTGGGGATTTAGCTCAGTGGTAGAGTGCTTACCTAGGAAGCACAAGGCCCTGGGTTCGGTCCCCAGCTCCGAAAAAAAGAACCAAAAAAAAAAAAAAAAAACAAAGCTAAGAGATATTAATCGTGTTGCTTTAAAAATAGTTCTGGAGCAACTGTTTCATAATCAACTAAATGTAATAAACCGTTCATTAAGGATAACACTAAGATTGAGTTGAGGAATGGCTCAGCCAGTAAAATTTTTGCCGTGTGAGCTTGAGGGCCTGAATTCAGATTTCCAGCACCTCACAAAAGCTGGTTGATGCAGAGTGTACCTGTAAGGTTAGCACTGGGTGCAGGTACAGGAGATCCCTGGGGTGTGTTGGCCTGCCCGCCGAGCCAAAAGTGGTGAACATCATGTTCCATGAGAGAAACTGTTTCAAAAATTAGATGAAGTGTGGTAGTGTCAGTCTCCTGCCCCCTCCTGTATGTGTACACACACACACACACACACACATACACACACACACACACAGGAGGAAGGAGAAAAGGGATGGAGAGAGATCAGATGATTGATGATACCTCATTTAAATAACAACTTTAAACTATTCTTCGAATGATTTAATTAGTAGTGCTAGTAGAAGCAAGTGTTAGGCTTTGAACTAGCCTAGAGATTCTACAACAGTAGTACATTGTACTTGCAGTGTGATACTTACATACACAAGTACATACATAGGTTCTTTTTTCTTCTGTCTTTTTCTTACCTTGTTTTGAAAGGTCTTACTATATATATGCCCCAGGCTGGTCTCAAACTTGCAGTCCTCCTGCCTCAGCCTCTACAGTGTTGAGATTATAGATGTGCACTAACCATTGTACTCTATTTTTGATAGCAGTTTTATTGATATGTAGCACATATGTTTCATCCACTTAAAGTATAGGATTTATTGGCCTTTATAATATTTTCAAAGTTCTGCATACAATTCCTATACAATCAATTTCAGACTATTTTTGTTATCTGAAAAGAGACCTTGTGTGTTCGCCATAACACCCCATCTGCTCACATCACCAACAGTCATTCTGCTCCCTGTGTTTCTGGATATGTAAGATGTAAATGGAATCATTTAATACCTGTCCCTTTGTGGCATTTCATTCTCCTTGCATGATGTTTTCTAGATTAATTTCTATTGTTATATTGTAGCATATAGCTGCACTTTAGTTTTTGATGACTGAATATACTATAATTCATTATTTTTCAGTTGATGTATACTGGCTTACTTTCAGCTTAAGTCTCAGTAAGATTTATATTTTGATAGTTATGTTTTCATTAACCTTGAGTCTGTGTTTAAGAGTATAATTAAGTGCTTTGTGAGATAGAGCCCTCTGTTTCGTTCGTCCAGGAGCTGGCTGCCAGAATGTTTTCCGAAGTGGCTGCAACGTTTGCATTGCCACGCCTAGGTGTGTGAACATGCTCCTTCCACTTTCTTGCCAGAGTTAGTTACCCTCACTCTCTTTTGTTATTTGTACTCTTTTTTGAGGTAGGTTCTCCCTAATTGTTCCAAGTTAGCCTTAGACTTGTAGATCTCCTCTTGTAGTCATCCTCCTGGATGACTGGCATGTGTGGTCACGCCCTCTGCATCACTGTACTTACCTAGCCTTGGGCGAGTGAACAGTGCTATGTAACTGGTCTGCAGGGTCCTGATGCCAGGGATGCTGAGCATCCTTCCATTTGCTTATTGGCTGTGGTAGATCTTTAAAGAAATGTTCATTCAAATCTTTGCCTCCTAGTATTTATTTTATTTAAAGTAGACACTTTGTCTTAGAGTTTTACTGCTGTGAACAGGCACCATGACCAATGTAAGTCTTATAAAGGGCAGCATTCAACTGGGGCTGGCTTACAGGTTCAGAGGTTCAGTCTATTATCATCAAGGCTGGAGCATGGTAGCATCCAGGCAGGCATGGTGTAGGAGGAGCTGAGAGGTCTACATCTTCATCTGAAGGCTGCTAGCAGAACACAGGCTCCCGGACAGCTAGGAGTAGGGTATTAAAGCCCACACCTGCAAGGCCACACCTATTCTAACAAGGCCACATCTCCCAACAGTGCCATTCCCTGGGCCAGGCCTATACAAACCGTCACATACTTTAAAATTATGTATATTTTGTGATATAAATGATGTTAGACCATGTCAGTTTAGTATGGAATAAGTAAGACAAGATAGTTAACATGTCCACTATCTCAGATGTGTGTGTGTGTGTGTGTGTGTGTGTGTGTGTGTGTGTGTGTGTGTGTGTGGTGAGAGCAGTTTTGAAGTATAGCTGTGTAGTCTCTGCTATTACATATTCTAACCAATTATACCCCACTGTTCTGTTCTTGATTTTAGTCCTATTTAGCTCCATTCTGGTATTGTAAATAAAACGCCTTTGCCATTCCAATTTAGTAAGTATTTTTTAAGTCTTATTTTTGTTCATTTTTCTAGGTCGATATTCCATCTATTATAACCAAGAAACTATTAAAAGCAGCAATGAAACATATAGAAGTGATTGTTAAAGCAAGACAGAAAGGTAACACAGTTTTCTGTGGTAGTTGGAGAGATTTTGTTTATACATCAGCTTTCATTTAAAAATATATATGTGAGTACTTACTCATGCTATCTACAGAATCTTTGAGAATATCTTTAAAAAAAAAACAAACCAGTTTTTTTTTTTTGATTGAAAACTGTCCTTTGGTCTGCTCTTATCACTCATGTCCCTTTCCTGGTTCTATGATTTCTGCAGTTTCAGAAAGTTCTAGATCTTCCTGTATATTACTACCATGTATCATGTTTGTTCTCCATAAAACAGTTCTTCTGTTAATTCCCTGCCTCTCCTTTTAAAGTTACTATAGGCCCTTTGCTGACATGATTTACACCGAACCTTGAATGAGGAAATGTTGACTAAGGACTTTCCTTGCTCTAAAATCAACCCTGGGAGCTGGGTGTGATAGTATATATTTTAAATTTTAGCATCCAGAAGGTTGAAGCAGGGGGCTCTCTATGAGTTTGAGGCTAGGCTGGTATTGGCAGCCATGACTACATAGTGAGATATTGTCTCAAAGCAACAGCAACAAAAAGAATTTTACCCTTGGGCTGGAGAGGTCGCTCAGTAATTAAGAGCACATATAGCTCTTGTAGAGGACCCAAGTTAACTTCTCATTAACCATGTCAGGAGGCTTACCACTTGCAGTCCAGCTCCAGGGGCTCCAAGGTCCTATTCTGAACTCTGAAGGCATTTGTACTTAAGTGCACATACCCACACACAAACACATACATATACACATAATTTAAAAATAATAGAAATAAATATATTTTGAAAAGAATTTTACCAAGAGAGATGGCTTAGAGGTTAAGAACATTGGCTACTCTTTCAGAGGAATTAGGTTCGATTCCAAGAACCCACAGAGTAGCTCATGGTCATCTGTAACTTTAATCCCAGGGTTTCCAGTGTCCCCTTCTGGCCTCTTTGGGTACAAGCCACATGAGTAAAAATTACTTTACCTTTAAAACACCTTGAAATGAATGAGCTTAAAAGATTTTACATTTGCATAGTATAATAATTTATTTATTCGATTGGTTTGATTTGAGACAGGGTCTTCTGTAGCTTGGGCTGGGTTTGAACTTGCTATGCACCCAATGCTGTAACTTCTGATTCTCTTGCCTTCACCTCCCTTGCATTGCAAGGATGCATCACCATGCCTGACTATAAAGTACATTAAAATCCCTGTCTTTTCACCGGCAAAAAATATACAAGAGGTGGCATCTTTGTAGCAGTTTTGTAAAAGGTGCTTTACTGTCAGAGGAAACACAGGACAAAGTGTGAGTAGTCTTGACTTTTCCTCAGTGTCAGACAGTCAGAATCACATCTATTTCAGACATGTTTCTTTCTTCTTGTTGTTTTAAATAGTCCATCTTTGTACTTGACTAGATATTCTTATCTTCCACACATTTAGTGGCTTTCAGCACCTTGTATAATATATTCTATTTAAATATTTTCATTATTTGTAGACAGTCTTCCAGCAACATAATTAATTTCTTCACTTCATCAAAAATCTGTAATAAATTATTCTTTCAACTGAAGATTTTATCCTAGCATGACAAAGTTTAACATATGAAAACAAATGCTTCTTTTATTTTTCTGAATAATACATTTCAGAAAGTCATATAACATCCTTCAATATACAGTGATAATTGCACAACAAGAAAGCTAGATTTCTCTTCTTCTGTCTTACTCAGACTTCCCTCAAACAACCTAACTCTCTTCCAGAGGTGAATGACAGACTGGTTTCTGTTTCTTAATAAGCAATAAAAAGCTAGTGCTCTTCTTCATCTTTTCTTTTAAGATTTTTTTATTTATATAAGTACACTTTTGCTGTCTTCAGACACACCAGAAGAGAGCATCTGATCCCATTACAGAGGGTTGTGAGCCACCATGTGGTTGCTGGGATTTGAACTCAGGACCTCTGCAAGAGCAGTCAGTGCTGCTCTTAACCACTGAGCCATC
The DNA here is from genome assembly GCF_021556685.1 of Rattus norvegicus. Classification (NCBI taxonomy): domain Eukaryota; kingdom Metazoa; phylum Chordata; class Mammalia; order Rodentia; family Muridae; genus Rattus; species Rattus norvegicus. The sequence goes on along the minus strand of NC_141541.1, from coordinate 97,154,278 downwards.
TCTCCAGCCCTTGCCTTCATCTTTTCAATGGTTACTTTTGGTTACTCAGTTATCTCTCTTGTATACTGTGATCTGGCTAAAAAGTGCAGCACCTAGCTGAACTTTTTCTGGATGATATTGATATAAAAATAGGAAAGAATTCTTTTGTCTACTAGGACATATTTTCTTTTTTTTTTTTTCTTTTCTTTTTTTCGGAGCTGGGGACCGAAGGACATATTTTCTATAGTTCCCCTTGTCCCACTTAAGTCATTTGAAGTATGCAGAAGTCATGAGTTTAAATTCTTATTGCTCAGGGAAGGGGACTCAGAAAATGAGTTTATTCCAAAGTAAGTGTCTTAGTCAATGTTCTGTTGCTATGAGTAGGTACTAGAATCACAGGAACTCTTATAAAGGAAAACATTTAGTTGGGATTGACTCACAGTTCAGAGGTTTAATCTATTACCATCATGGCAGGAAGCATGGTGGCATGTAGGCAGACACATTGCAAGAGAAGGAGCTGAGAGTTTTACATCTGCATTGGTAGGGAGCAGGAAGAGAGACACTGGGCCTGGCTTAATTTTTGAAACATTAAAGGCCCTCCCAGTGACACTTCTCACAAGGCCACACCTCCTAATCCCTGTCAGATGTCACCACTTGCTAATGAACATTCAGATTAAGAGCCTGTGGGGTCATCCCTATTTAAACTACCATATAAGTAAGTCCATGGAGGAGGAGAAACTCTTCCTTTATGTCTTATTTCTGAAAAATTTTCCATTTGTATTCAGAAAGCAGGGGCTAGGAGAGGAATGATGTTACATGGTCTGTATGCTAATGGAAATAAAGTAATTTAATATATCATAACTCATTCAATATTTTTTATTGTTATTTATAGTAAAAAACACGGAGTATTTACAGCAAGCTGCTTTAGAAGAATATGGTCCAGATCTTCATGTGGCTTTGAGAAGTCGAAGAGATGAATTACAGTATTTAAGGAAACTTACTGAGTTACTTTTTCCTTATATTTTGCCTCCTAAAGCAACAGACTGCAGGTATAAATGCACTAGAAAATATCATGGTAGTATTGTATATGTATATAATGAATATATATAGCATATATTGTATGTGTATTACTGTTTTATTATGATAAGGCTTCACTAAAACTTGGTACAAATTTCTGGTATGAATAGTTTGTCACTTGAGAATAGGTTGGTCAGATGTTAAAATGTCAATTTAGTTGCTGAGTATTTGAAGTGTGTTGTATGGCCTTAGAATTTGTTATTAAAAAACTGACTTTAGAAATCAAAGATAAATGAATGCAATTAATTTTATTTGAAATCCTTGTGCTTTATTTTCTTGGTGTTCCTTTTTAAAGACAAGCCCACTATGCTTCTTATAGACAGAAACCCTTAGGGCATACTCTGCAGACAAGTTTGGGTTTTAAGCTGTCCAGCTGGAAAGAGTAATTAGGGGGTCTGTCCTTCTGTTCCCCCTTCTGGAGAAGTGTACATGGATTTTGCCCATAAATTACCTCATTACCCTTACCCTGATAATTCTTAGAGGGAAAACTGTGGCTCATTCTTTCCTCTCTCTCCTCCTTTCTTTCTGCTCTACTCTATCCCCTCTCTATTCCATTCAGTTCATTAGACAGGGCCACACTATGTAGTGTTCCCTACCTGCTTTGTCTCCCGGGTTAGGATTGTAGGTCTTTGATACCACGCCCAGCTCAGCGATGTGCTTGAAATCACTAGATGATACCAAAATACATTTTGGCAGAGGTATTTTAGTGTTTTGATTAAGCTGTCTTTAGCTGGGTGTGCCCCTGTAATCTCCTGTATGTAGGTGCCTGAGCAGAGGGCACATTTGAAAATCCTTCTTGGGCAACATACTGAGCTCCTCCATTATAAAGAAGCCTTTAGTCTAATCTGTCTTATTAACTAACGTCTCCTTAGTCCTAGGGAGCGTGCTGTTGAATATACCCTTCACAAACAGTTTTCTGGTGTGCGTTGTTAAAGAGTAAAGCCAGGACCTTGTACGTGCTACTCAGTTGCTCATACATCTCCAGATGTAGACATGGATATATAAAGATATCAAAGATTCTAGAAGGAACAGTGCTCTGATGTCTTCCTACTCAGTCCCTCTCGTAAGAAAGTACTCATTTCCTTTAAACAGTAGTCCTTTAGCAAAAGAACACAAGTCCAAGTGTGTGATGCTACAGCAGAAGCCTTGTCTGGACACTTGTGAAAATGCAGAGCTGTATGGCCCATTCTTGTCCCACGGAATTTTAATCTGACTTTTTTGGATGGGCAGGTGTGTAATGCTCTTCCACTGAGCTATATTCCTAGCCCCATAATTTTCTCTTTTCTTTCCTTTCCTTCCCTTTCCTTTCCTTTCCTTCCCTTTCCTTTCCTTTCCTTTTCTTTTCTCTCCTTTTTTCTTTTCTTTTCTCTTCTCTTCTTTTCTTTTCTCTCTTCTCTTTCCTTCCCTTCTTTTCTCTTCTCTTCTTTCCTTTTCTTTTCTCTCCTTTTTTCTTTTCTCTTCTCTTCTTTTCTCTTCTCTTCTCTTCTTTTCTCTTCTCTTCCTTTCTTTTCTTTTCTTTTCTGTCTCTACCTACCTACCTACCTACCTACCTACCTACCTACCTACCTAAAGGGTTTCATAGTACAGCCCTATACCTGGCCTGGAACTTGCTGTGTAGACCAGGTTAGCCTTGAACTAAGATCCAATTGCTTCTGCCTCCCCAGTGCTGGGATTAAAGGCATGTGCTATCATGTCCAGCCCCATAATTTCATTTTAATATGGTCTTTAGTTAGTTCAGAAGTCCTTGAAAATGAGGAACTCGTGTAAATCACTAAATATTGAATTATTGCTTCTATTTCCAGATCCCTGACATTACTTATAAGAGAGATTCTATCTGGTTCTGTGTTTCTTCCTTCTTTGGATTTCCTAGCTGATCCAGTAAGATTAAATTTTTTCTTTTTTCTTTTTATAAAATACACTTGAATTACTATTTGACCATTTCGTGTGTGTGGTACAGTGTTTTGAAATGTGTGCCTATTCAAGTGCCCATTACCATTACCTTCCAAAGTGTTGGTCTTAACAAAAGGAAACCCTGTAAACTGTACACTCACGAACAGTGATTCCTTATTCCCCCTTGAGTCCTTGGCTATTGTAAACATACTTTAGCATTCCTTTCCGTGTCAAGTCTCTGTAATAATCCTTTCTACGTGCGTGTCACATTTCACTTAATTATTCGTCCTTTGATGGACACTTTAACAGTTCTGACTTTGTTCAGAGAGCTACTACCTTTGACTCTAGTTCTTTAGGAGTCTTCTGTAATACATGTATACAAATATTTAGCCAGTCACTGTGCTGATTATTTTTCTAGCAAACTTGATAGTGTGAAAGTTCTGAGAATTCTTGGCAGAATGTAACAATGGCTTGTTTTGACCCGTGTCTCTTCCTTCCCGTTAGGATACCGTCAATCATTTGCTTATCATCTTCATAGATGACAGCCCTGTGAGTATTGAGCATACTGCGACACTCGGAACTGTGTGTACCAAGTCTAGTGTGAATTTTACTGAATTGATAATCCTGTTTCTTTAAAGCCTGAAAAAGCAACTGAGCCAGCTTCCCCCTTGGTTCCATTCCTGCAGAAATTTGCTGAACCTAGAAATAAAAAACCATCTGTGAGTGTTTTCAGCATTAATGTTTTAAGGTAACAGTTTTAGGATACATTTATGTATCTTTAACTTATTCTTCCTCTCCGTTGTGACAAGGTGCTGAAGTTAGAATTGAAACAAATCAGAGAACAACAAGATCTTTTGTTTCGCTTTATGAACTTCCTGAAACAAGAAGGAGCCGTGCACGTCCTGCAGTTCTGTCTGACTGTTGGTGAGGCTTCGTGCGCATTTCACTAGTGACTTCTTCACGCTTCTTAGTGCTTTGGGTATTTAGAGCAGATCTGATGTCCCAGACTAAATTTCATCTGCTAGGTATTTGGAGAGTGACTGCATTTCTCCAGCTGTCTATTCCTTTCTAGGTGGGGCATGACCCTATCATTGCCTGCAGTCAGATCCTAGCAGCAGAAAAGAATCTCTAAAAATCCAACATAGTGATGCTGTGTGAAAGACCACACAGTCCAAATCAGCACCACTTTGTCATCATTGTTAGGAGTGCCAAGCTGTGATATCACTCATTGGAGTCGTGAGAAATTCTATGAGCTGTATTTTCATTATTACTTTGTGAGCTATCAGATTTTAAAATATTGAAAGACTTTGGTATAAGAAACTAATCCAATATGTTCTTTATAGAAAATTTTATAAATACGCTTACTATTCTGTTGTAGCAAATTTGTATTGCAAACCATTTTTATATATTTTATATTAACATAAAAATCTTGTTGAATTTGTTTTTTTCTGAATATTCTATTCTCAAGTCCTTTTCTAAAAGCTTAAAATACTTTGTTGAATTTGTTTTTTTCTGAATATTCTATTCTCAAGTCCTTTTCTAAAAGCTTAAAATACTTTGATTGTATTTTCTGCTTTTAGTTAGAATACAAATATGAAATTTTTATGAAAGCATTTATATTAACTTTTTTCTTAATCTTTCTCTGATTTGTAGAGGAATTTAATGATAGAATTTTGCGGCCAGAGTTATCAAACGATGAAATGCTCTCTCTGCATGAGGAATTGCAGAAGATTTATAAGACATACTGCTTGGACGAAAGTATTGACAAAATCCGGTTTGATCCCTTCATTGTAGAGGAGATCCAAAGAAGTAAGTCAGTCAGTGAGGACAATGTGGGTAGGCAGCTTCGTTTTCTTCAAAGAGTAATTTACACGTTTATTTATTTGAGTGAGGGTCCTCTCACTATACAGGCCTGGATAGCCTCGAATTCACTTTATTATAGACCAGATTGGCCTCAAACTCAGAGATTTGTCTGCCTCTGCCTCCCTGTGCTGGGATTAAAGCATGAGTCACCATACCTGGCATTTATTCCTTTAATTATTTTCAAGTGTGTGTGTGTGTGTGTGTGTGTGTGTGTGTGTGTGTGTGTCTGTGTGTGTGTCTGTGTGTCTGTGTGTCTGTGTGTCCGAGTGTGTACATGCGCACAGGGGCCCTTGGAGGGCAGAGGCTTTGGAGCCCTCCAGTACTGATGGTTGTGAGCTGCCTACATGGTTTGGTAGCTGAACTCCAGTCCTTTGCAAGAGCAGTCATTCACTCTTGAGTGCGTCACATACATTTTAGTCACTCCAGCAGCTGTTAAGATGCTTAAAAAAGGACATAGATACTTAGAGCTCTCTTATACACTTTCTTAGTGTAAAAAGTGTTTTTCACACACTTACTTTACTGACAAGATTAAAGCTTTGAGGAAGAGAAGTGTTCACTCTAAACATAACTGAGGCAGGCATAAAGTGAATGTCTGTAATCTTAGCACTGGAGGTGGAGGCAGGAAGATCCTGTGTTCAAGGACAGCCTACACTACAAGGAAGTTCCACTTGAGTCTGGCTGCCTTCTGGGACCCTGACACTCAAGAGTCCATAAACTAAAACAACTCATGGAACTAATGTTTCTCCTAGCTGGAGGTGGATTCTCCTCATTTCTCTTTCTAGTACGATTTCCTGTGTAGGAGTTTCTATTAACATAGTTTGCATGTTTGTTCCACATAGTGAAATTTAAATGAATGTTACATTTCTGTTATTCAGAAATAATGTGTACAATTGAATTATTTTAAATAGTTGCTGAAGGCCCATACATAGATGTTGTGAAGCTGCAAACTATGCGATGTCTTTTTGAAGCATATGAGCATGTTCTTTCCCTCTTGGAGAATGTGTTCACCCCTATGTTCTGCCACAGCGACGAGGTAAGCCAGGCTTCCCACAGAGGACTTGAGATACTTCAGAGTGGCCCAGATAGTGTTGGGTAAATGATTTAAGTAGTAAAATAAATTTTTAAAAAAGCAAGATTAAAGAAAGATAAAGTAGTTTATTTCAATGTCAAGTACTGGTTTTGTTAATCCTAATTGGGTTTATGGTTTTCAAGTATTTCAGGCAACTCTTAAGAGGTGCAGAATCGCCCACACGAAATTCCAAATTCAATAGGTAGGTATATTTACCTCTGGGTATGTACTGGTTTAACTTGCTGTTGCCGACTATTATCTGATAGCATTGTCTTTATCAACTGTTTGCATGAATGAACTCCACCTGCTAGATGAATGTCAGTCAAAGGCTTCAGTGGTGGAAAGCCCTCTTTGCCCCTTTGAGAACACCTGATATCTTTTGCCCACCTTTTTCTAGTTTTAAAATATAAAAAAGGCAGATTGGACATATAGATAATTATACAGCCATTTAAGGTATGTTTTTACCTAACTTTATAGTTAGCTGTCACACTTAAGAGAACTCTGCTTCTCTGATGCTCAATGCATCTCTTACCTAAATGGAATCATTACAAGAGTTTACTAACTCTTCTAATTCGAAATTAAATTGGAAATTTAGAGTAGCCAGAAAATTTGCTGTTAAATGACTGAAAGTATTTAAAGTAGTTTTTATTTTTTGATTTGTTTATATTTTGTTTACTTCTATTTTAAACTTTTAGTGCAGATAGCTAATTCTGACCCACCTTATTGTGTATTCAAAGCACAGTTCTGTAGGAATGTATTTTTTAGCTTCAAGTATTTAAACGGTTGTGTTGTGTTGTTTGTTTGCTTGGGGTTGAATCTAGGGCATCATGCATACTAGGCAAACTATTACTATTGATGTTCTTAGCCCCTCTAAGGCACCATGCCTGGAAAACCACTCATTTTTACCTCAAGCTAAAAATGTGTTAAGACTCATAAATGTCCATCTAACATGGACACAATTCTGTACTGAAAAATCTGAGCTTGTGTTTGTTAGTTTAGTCTCTGTCTATTTTCTGCTGGGTCAAATGGTATAGGTAAGGAAAAGAACGTGCTGAATGATTTCCTTACATACTGTTTCAGAAACATTAGTAATCTCGATCATGTACACCCAAACAGCCACAAGCTGTTCTTTCTTCCCTGTATTTGGTACTCATAAGGATTTCTTCCTTTTGCAAAGGTGAATGCTATCCACTTGTATAACTTTGAAACTTTGTTTGATTTTGTATTCTAAAGTGAAACATATTTAATGTCTGGGCTTTCTCTTTCTCCTCCTCTCCTCATATAATCTCACATATCTGATATTGCAGAGGTAGCCTAAGTTTGGATGATTTCCGGTAAGTCTTGAGCATGTGATTCTTTTTTACAGCATAAATTGTCTGTTTTAATCTAGAGCGTTCACTTCATGCAACCTAGGTGCAACTAAAAAGGAAAAATAGGAAGCACAGTGATGTCCCTGTCTTTATACAAATTATTTAGAATAAAGTTTTTAAGTGAATGTCTACTTCGGTTTTAGGACACTCCCCTCCCCTCAACTTCCCCTACTCCCAATTTCTCTTTGTAGCCCTGGCTGTCTTGGAACTTGTTCTGTAAACTGGGTTGGCCTTGAATTCAGAGATCCACCTGCCTCTGCCTCTTGAGGGCTGGGATTAATGGTGTGCACCACCACTGCCTGGCTCTTAGGAATATTTTTGAAATAATAATATATAATTATGAAATAAGATGTTCTGATATTACTAAGATATTTTTATTATTTATTTACCAGTGTCTTTTTTTTTTTTTTTGGTTCTTTTTTTCGGAGCTGGGGACCGAACCCAGGGCCTTGTGCTTTTACCAGTGTCTTTTAAGACTGGTTAACTCCCTTTAGGGATAAGAAGGGTTGCTGAATAATTTTTAGAATTAATTGTAATTTAAAGCGCTGTGGGTTTTACCTTTGCCACAGGTAAATATAATGGTATTTCTGTGGCTCTAGGCATAATCACAGATGAGACTTTTGAAAAAAGTTATAGTTCGAAACCTATATTGTTTTATAATCTCTAAATCCTAGAGTCTGGAGTGGTCTGTGTAGGGTCTAGAAATTTTAGTATTTTTATTTTCATCCAGAAATAATATGGTCATCAGAGCTTGTAATACTAAAACTTTTACTTAAAAAATAAGCCTGCATGCTTGCTTTTTAACTGCATGATTGTTTAGATAAAAATAGTCTAGCTTGTTTTTAGTACTATTTGTGACTTACTAATAGTTTTCGATCTTTAAAATAAGTTTGATTTGTTACAAAGACATGATCTTGAAGTATGAAATGATCTTGTTACAGTAAGTGTGGTATCTTTGAAACGTGATCCATTTTTTTTATATCTCTAGTTGTTGAATTATTGCAAAAGATACGTTTTTATATAGGAATAGTAACTTCTGTTGAGTTAAAATATTCTAAGCAAATGGTCAGGTTTTACAATAGTCTCTGGTTGGATCTTTGGTGGTGGTAGCACTCAAATTTTAAATTAGATAAAAGTTAACCGTTTGTTTTACCAGAACAGAGCATTTGGCTCTAATGGGTCAGTTTTGCTGCTTTTGGTCTTTCCTTTTTTTCTTTCTAGCTATTTCTGCTTTTGGAAATTCATATTTGAAAAAAATTGTAAAACTAGTGTTTAATATTTATGGCAGAACAGGCTGCCTGCTTGGGACTGTGCATGCTTTTCTTCTTTCCATCACTGCTGACCTTTCTCCCTGGCATCCATCCGTCTGTCTGTCTGTCTGCCTGCCTGCCTGCCCACCCATCTATCTTCTATCTTCCTTCCTTCCTTCCTTCCTTCCTTCTTCCTTTTCTTTTGTATTACTTTGAAGCCAAGTATATTTATTTTATACCTGATTCCCTTTTGAATATGAGATTATAAAACTGAACTTACTTTAGCATTTGTTATAGAGGTGAATTTTTTTATTAAGCTTTATCTGAAAAATGTGATAGGAAGATTATAGTTTTATAATTTTATATTGTATTATTATTTTAGTGATTCAGTGCTTCTAAGTCAGTGGTTTTCAATCTGTGGACCACAACTCCTTTGACAAGCCTCTATCTCAAATATTTACCTTACAATTCATGACAGTAGCAAGTTACAGTTATGAAATGGGAATGGGTATAATTTAAGGTGGGTGGGAGTCAGCGCAACATGAGGAACTGTATTAAGGGTTGCAGCATAGTAACATTGAGAACCACTGCTCTAAATAGATGTACAGATTTTAAAAATTGCTTGACAGATTCATGCATGTGCATATTCTGACAAAATTCTGTGGTAATGAAAACTGTGTACCAGTAGGGGGCTATCTTTCAAAATTTTAGTTCAGTTAAGGTTTTGAAGTTAGCATTAGCTAAATTTCAAATGTTTGTCAGTAAACTCTGTCTCATGAATTTATACAAGGAATTTAATATTCTAACAGATTTGGCTCCTGGATGTTGAGACTTAATCAGTAACTGAAAACTCTAAACTTTGTTAATCTTCCTCCACTTTACCATTTTAAAGCTAGTTAGCTTTTTCTTTGATACTGTATGTAGTAGATGCTGATAATTTGCTATATACCTGATGCGTATTTGTTTAATATTTAGAAGCACACAAAAAAGAGGAGAATCGTTCGGAATCAGCAGAATAGGCAGCAAAATTAAAGGTGTATTCAAGAGCACCACCATGGAGGGGGCAGTGCTGCCTAGTTACGGCGTGGCTGAAGGCGAAGATGACTTTGTGAGTGAGAATTCTTCAGTGAAAAAGTTCACTTCAGCACGCGTGCAGTTTTCTGGTTACTATAGCACTAAGTGTGGGTGTGCTAGCTCGTATTTCCTGTCTTTTATTTTCTCCCTTCAGGCTTCCTTTGTGTGTACATGTTCATTCTTTTTTTTTTTTTTTAAATTTTATTTTTAATTTTTTTATTATTATTTTTTTTTTATTAACTTGAGTATTTCTTATATACATTTCAAGTGTTATTCCCTTTCCCGGTTTCCGGGCAAACATCCCCCTCCCCCCTCCCCTTCCTTATGGGTGTCCCCCTCCCAACCCTCCCCCCATTGTCGCCCTCCCCCCATAGTCTAGTTCACTGGGGGTTCAGTCTTAGCAGGACCCAGGGCTTCCCCTTCCACTGGTGCTCTTACTAGGATATTCATTGCTACCTATGGGGTCAGAGTCCAGGGTCAGTCCATGTATAGTATTTAGGTAGTGGCTTAGTCCCTGGAAGCTCTGGTTGCTTGACATTGTTGTACTTTTGGGGTCTCGAGCCCCTTCAAGCTCTTCCAGTTCTTTCTCTGATTCCTTCAACGGGGGACCTATTCTCAGTTCAGTGGTTTGCTGCTGGCATTAGCCTCTGTATTTGCTGTATTCTGGCTGTGTCTCTCAGGAGCGATCTACATCCGGCTCCTGTCGGTCTGCACTTCTTTGCTTCATCCATCTTGTCTAATTGGGTGGCTGTATATGTATGGGCCACCTGTGGGGCAGGCTCTGAATGGGTGTTCCTTCAGTCTCTGTTTTAATCTTTGCCTCTCCCTTCCCAGCCAAGGGTATTCTTTTTCCTCATTTAAAGAAGGAGTGACGCATTCACATTTTGATCATCCGTCTTGAGTTTCGTTTGTTCTAGGGATCTAGGGTAATTCAAGCATTTGGGCTAATAGCCACTTATCAATGAGTGCATACCATTTCTGTGATTGGGTTAGCTCACTCAGGATGATATTTTCCAGTTCCAACCATTTGCCTACGAATTTCATAAACTCGTTGTTTTTGATAGCTGAGTAATATTCCATTGTGTAGATGTACCACATTTTCTGTATCCATTCCTCTGTTGAAGGGCATCTGGGTTCTTTCCATTTTCTGGCTATTATAAATAAGGCTGCGATGAACATAGTGGAGCACGTGTCTCTTTTATATGTTGAGGCATCTTTTGGGTATATGCCCAAGAGAGGTATAGCTGGATCCTCAGGCAGTTCAATGTCCAATTTTCTGAGGAACCTCCAGACTGATTTCCAGAATGGTTTTACCAGTCTGCAATCCCACCAACAATGGAGGAGTGTTCCTCTTTCTCCACATCCTCGCCAGCATCTGCTGTCACCTGAGTTTTTGATCTTAGCCATTCTCACTGGTGTGAGGTGAAATCTCAGGGTTGTTTTGATTTGCATTTCCCTTATGACTAAAGATGTTGAACATTTCTTTAGGTGTTTCTCAGCCATTCGGCATTCCTCAGCTGTGAATTCTTTGTTTAGCTCTGAACCCCATTTTTTAATAGGGTTATTTGTTTCCCTGCGGTCTAACTTCTTGAGTTCTTTGTATATTTTGGATATAAGGCCTCTATTTGTTGTAGGATTGGTAAAGATCTTTTCCCAATCTGTTGGACATGTTCATTCTTATCATTGGTTTTGTAGTTTCGGTGAACTTACCCCATTAAAACCCTTTCCTTGGGGTTGGGGATTTAGCTCAGTGGTAGAGCGCTTGCCTAGGAAGCGCAAGGCCCTGGGTTCGGTCCCCAGCTCCGAAAAAAAGAACCAAAAAAACCCCCAAAAAACCAAAAAAAACCAAAACCCTTTCCTTAGACCCCCTTGTTGCTTACTACAGAAAGTAAGCAAAGGCATTTCTAGTAGTCAGACAATTCACTACTCTGTGTGTGTGTGTGTGTGTGTGTGTGTGTGTGTGTGTGTGTGTGTGTGTGTGTTGGAGTGCACATGTGTATGGAGTGGGTGCATGTGTATGTGTATGTATGTTTGTATGGATATGTGTGTACATGTGTGTGGAGGCTAGAGGACTAAGGAAAGTGCCATTCATCAGGCATGGTGCACCGCTTTGTTTTCCACCCTGAGAGTGTGTGTATGTGTTGTACATGTGAGGACAACTTGGCAGGAGTCACTTCTCTCCTTGCCACCATGTGAGTCCTGGTGATCACCAGGCTTAGCAGCAAGCCCCTTTATAAGGCATCTTCCTCCCTCCGTCCCTCCCTCCCTTCCTTCCTTCCTTCCTTCCTTCCTTCCTTCCTTCCTTCCTTCCTTCCTTCCTATGTATTTGAGACAAGGTCTCTCACTGACCTGATCTCATCAAGTAGGTTAGACTGACATGCCATTGAGACCCAAGGATCTGCAAATGTCTCCCTCCCTAGTGTGGGGACTATAAGCCTTCACCACTGTGCACAACTTTTTTTCTTTTTTTGTAAACAGAATTTGTCACTCTGGCATAGTGGTGCATACCTTTTATCCCATTACTCAGAAGGCAGAGCCAGGGAAATTTCTAAGTTTGAGACTATCGTGGTTGTACAGAGTGAGTTCCAGGACAGACAGAGCTACATAGTGAGGCCCTGTCTCAAAACAGACACAAAAATCAGTCAGTCAGTCAGTCAGTCAGTCAGTCAGTCAGTCAGGGTCTGTCTTACTGTGTAGCCCTGGCTGGCCTGGTTCTCATTATGTAGAGTCAGGTTGGCTTTGCCTGGCCTCTCGAGTGCTGGGACTAACAGCATAGGAAACCATGCCTGGTTCGCAGGTCTTTTATACAGGTTCTGTGGATTTAACTTAGGTTCTTTTGCTTGCTAGGCAGGCACTTCCTTGAAAGAGGTCCTTGAAAGAGGCATCCCGCTAGCCCTTCACTGACTTTTCACTGGGCTTTTGTTTCAGTCCTGATGTTATCTCTTCCCAGCCGTACACTTCAGGGTTGTTTGTGGTTTTTTTTTTTTTTTTTTTTTTGGTTCTTTTTTTTTCGGAGCTAGGGACCAAACCCAGGGCCTTGCGCTTCCTAGGTAAGCGCTCTACCACTGAGCTAAATCCCCAGCCCCTGTTTGTGTAGTTATTAGAAGCCTTAATTTCCCACAGCTTACACTGTGGAACTTTAGGCTCCAGGCCTCATCCTAGGCCGTTTGACAAGACACCTCGTTCACGTGTATTTGTACTTCCCTCCTCCTGCTTTTGTGCCTTTCTGTGACTTTGCACATGCAGTCCCACTTCATGGTTCTTTTCTTCTATTCTCTACACAGAAAACTTGACAATCACCTTTTAAAATTCACCTGATGTTCATAAACCTTTCCTTAAGCTACCAATAGAACCAAGCATTTTCTCTTTGTGCCCTTAATACTGTTATTGTTATTATTATTTTGAATATATTATTTGATTATCACATGGCGATTTTACAAATTTATAGTATAGAGTATAAGCAATATATATGTGTAAGTGATCCATATATGTAGGTGCATGTGTGGAGGCCAGAGCACTAAGGTGCCATTTATCAGGCATGGTGCACTCTGTGATCAGGGTAATTGGTATGCCTGACTCCTGATGCTTTTCTTTTTTCATTTTGAAAACATTCAAGATATTCTGTAAAAGTAACTTTTATTCACCCGATTTAATTTCATTGTGACCTCTGAGGCCCACTGCCCCCATCTGCTAACCTAGGCCTAGTCTTGGAGGCTGCTGGCCTCCGTACAATGTACTGTAGGCCTAGAATGTTTTCAGCCTCCGAGACTCACTGCTGAACAAGCTCACCCTTTCCAGCTCTTTCTGAGCTCTAGTTAGCTGGTAACTCATCTGTTCTGGCTCTAAACTCTTCTTCAAACTGACTGATTCACGTTGGTTTCTCCCGCTTTTGGCTGAGTTGCTCTGCGTGGCCTCACACTAACTTTGCCAATCTGCTGTAATCTTCTGGGTCCTCATTCTCTGGCTGGTTCTGTCTTCACCTGTGTCCAGCTTGTTTTGTCTGCCACCTGTCTCTGTACACCTCTCCCAGTAAGACTGTCCCCCTTCTCGGCACTGCTCTCTTCTAAGTAGCTTCCCTTTCCTCTCTCTTCTCATGAGAGCTGGGCATTTCCTAGTCTCAAATTTTTCTCTGATTTGTTACTTTGCCACTCAATTAGTCATCACTTTCAAGCATGGCTGCTTTCTTCTACAAATTAATTTTATCTTCTTTATTTGGGATTAAAGGTGAGTACTAAGGGCGTGCCTGTATACCAGTCAGAGTAGCCATGTTGCTGGATTAAAATCCCACTACAATGTTCTGAACTAGTTATTTTGAAGTGATTATTAGTGAACATAGTCAAGTCACTGTATTATTTCCAAAGAAAGCACAAGTGGGAGGGTACTAAGGATGATGCTACTTAGAGTTTAGAAGACGGAGTAGGCCATACCGCTGATCTATCACTGGCCACACACAATACTGTGCTGGTTAGGAGCTGTGGGACCTTGAGACTCGTTTCCTGGGAATTGCTAGTCTCCCTGGCTTGTGATTTGAAAAGTCAAAATGATATTTGGCAGTGATACCTGCTTGTTATGTGAGTTTAGGCAAATTGCCTAGTTTTGTTGTGGTTTCCTTCCTTTACAATGTGAAAGGGGACCTTCCTGTCTGTCATACTTGGGGTACAGTTAGGGAATCAGTCTGTATGAGGCAGTAAGAACAGTCCTTTCCTGTAGTAAGCACTGTGCCCACTCTACCACACTGTGCATGTTGGAGCACACTACCAAGGCTCATAGATATACCATAGCTGTGTGGACACGAGATACGGTTATATATCACTTAGGTAACTGCCTAAGGAATGAAAGCCTGGTTTGTAAGATTGTGTCAGGCTGAGGCAGGAGAATCGTGTTCAAGGCCAACCAGAGCTGAAGTGAGACCTTGTCTCAAAATAGCAATGGCAAAATTATTGGAACTATCTATCTGAAAATATGCTTTTTGTCCAAGTTCAAAACTAATTTACTGATAAATTTCTGGAACCTAGTATAACCTTCAATAACCTGACAGGTAAGTGCATATTGGAAAGGTAAACATAGGAGACTTTACTCTTCCCCCCTCCCCCCCCCCTCTCTTTCTTTCTTTCTTTTTTTTTTTTTTTTGCAAAGAGAGCAAATTTTATTTGGTGAAGGCAAACATCATCCAAAAGAAACCAGACGGGCAAGGCGCTATGATAAGGGAGCCTCTGGGGCCACACAGGAATCTCACACTGGGCAAGGAGCAGGCTCAGGGTACATAAATGTCCTCAGCCATTCAGCACCATCTGGACGAGCTCTTCATAGCTGATGCAACCGTCGCTGTCCTCATGCCCTGCCATCTCTGCTTCTTCCTCTGCCATCTTCTCGCCCAGTGTGACTAGGACATGACAGTGCCGTTCCCTTCCTTGTCAAGCACACAAAGGCCTTTAACAAAATCCCCGTAGGTTCCCTGGTGCTTGCTCTTGGCCACGGTCTGTAGTGTGGGCAGGAAGTGCTCAAAGTCCAGCACCTTCACACTCATCTCATCGCTCTTGGGGTTCCCAGGACCTTGAGCACCTCTGTGTTGGTAGAGTTCTGGCCCAGGGCCCACATCACATCCCCGCACTGGCTGTACAGGGTCTTGCCGTTGCCCGTTTGGTCAAACAACTGGAAAGCCTCCTTGAATTGTGTGTTCTGGTCCTCAGTGAAGTCACACGTCTTGGCTGCTGAGCTCTGCGGGACCTTTTTCTTGACTTTTACTATTTTTCTTGACTTTTACTATTTCTTAGGTTGAGAAGCTCAGCTAGCCTTTTATTTCTGTCAGCTTTACTTCCCACAGTCTTTGAAACAAAACAAAACAAAAAATACTTAGTTTCCTTTATTAACATTTTGCCTAGGTATTGTGGTATCTACCCATAATCTCGGCATCCTCCTGAAGCCAGCCTAGGCCATGTGGCTTAGATACCCTGTCTTAAAAAGCAGACACATAAATCAGATGAATGTATTATTTATACTAATTGTCCCCTTTAACATAACATGACTAATAGATGTCTAGGTGCCCAGAGACTCAGAAAGATGTAAATGAACTATGCTTATAGGTAGTTCTTTTTAAAAGGAATTATTTTGCTTTTAGATATTAAATGAAATTATAGACGTTTGTGATTTTAGAAGCAAGGAGATAAGAAATCTAAATTCACCAGGAATGGTAATCCAAGCACTTAGGAGGCAGAAGCTAATGCATCTATGTGAGTTCAAGGTCATCCTGGTTACATGCAGTTCCAGAACAGCCAGGGTTGTTCCACATACAGAAAACAAAGGTGGGGGAGCACCTTATAGAAGGAGGGGGGGGGATGGGATAGAGGGTTTCCAGAGGGGAACCAGGGAAGGGGATAACATTTGAAATGTAAAGAAAATTTCTAATAAAAGAAAAGAAAAAAGAAAAAAACCTAATTCTGTAGAAGTACATTTTTTTCCAAATTGTACCTTCTTTACTGTTACAGTGACTATATTTAGACTGCCTTTTCTGTTTAAAATATTAGTTGAAGTAAATGTTTTCAGGAATAGAGTTACTTTTCAAAATTGTTTCATGGGTCATTGCAGAAATACATTGCCAAACTTGAGAAAGGCTGTGCTACCATGGGGCAGGCATACGTCACAGGTGCAGCTCATCTGTGTCACTGCATCAAGGCGTGGGGTCATCTGTGAACCTCTGTACTCTGACCTGAAGGATTTTTATTTATCTTCACATTTGAACTTTTTTATTTGCCTCTTTTAAATATTTGCCACCATCTCTGATGTGCCTCCTCTCTACTTCCTTTTATACTTTGGCCACAAATGATATGCAGCACGGGGGTCATGCTGAGAGCTTGCTCAGTGTACCAGTTTTAAAGTTAATTAATTAGCTAATTAATTAATTAATTTTATGCCAGACCACAGTTTTCTTTCCCCCCTCTCCTCCTAGTCCCCTCCTCTACTCCTCCTCTACCCAAGTTTAACATTTTATCTTTACTTTTCATAAGAAAATTCTATATCACCTATTTTCCTAAGTTAAAGAAATCAAATTAATCCACTACTTGACGGTCGTCTCGCATGCTATAGTGTAGGATGTATGGGAAGCATGAGTTCAGCATGGTAACCTTTTCCAGATTGAAGAAGGAATTGTGGTACTGGAGGATGACTCTCCTGTAGAAGCCGTGAGCACACCTAACACTCCTCGGAACCTCGCCGCGTGGAAAATTAGCATTCCGTATGTAGACTTTTTTGAGGATCCCTCCTCTGAAAGGAAGGAGAAGAAGGAGAGAATTCCTGTGTTTTGTATTGATGTTGAAAGAAACGATAGGCGAGCAGGTAAAAGTTCTGAGCCTTTTTAAGATGTCCATGTGTCTGTCTTTACTGAGTGTAAACTTGTTGTGTGTAACTATTGATCGTGTCCAGAACAGACACAGAATGAAAGCTTACTGTTTCCTGGGTCACCTGTTATCACTTAGCTCATTTGTTCAGCCCACACTGAATGGGTTCCTGATAGGTACCTTAGAGCCCAACAAGGAATCTTACATGAAGTTCTTTTATTATTTTGCTTTTTTTTTTATCTTTATTAACTTGAGTATTTCTTATTTACATTTCGACTGTTATTCCCCTTCCCGGTTTCCAGGCCAACATCCCCCTAACCCCCGCCCTCCCCTTCTATATGGGCTTCCCCTCCCCATCCTCCCCCCCATTACTACCCTCCCCCAGCAATCACGTTCACTGGGGGTTCAGTCTTGGCAGGACCAAGGGTTTCCCCTTCCACTGGTGCCCTTATTTTGCTTTTTAAGATTTATTTATTTTTATCTTGTGTGTTAGAGTTTTGCCTGTATGTTTATATGTATGTGCCTGGCCTATAACTGGAGTTACGAGTGGTTATAAACCACCCTGTGGGTGCTGGGAACCAAACCCGGGTCATCAGGAAGAGCAGCCAGTGGTGGCAGCCACTGAGCCCTGTCTCTGGTCCTTCTTCTTACTGTTTGGTTGCCATCATCATTAATTATTGTGCTTAGTTATTATTGATACATTTACCACTACACTGAATATTACATGAACTTACTTACCACAGTAGTGTGTATGTAAGTAGATGGCCCACATAGAGAGGTCACTGTGGACATTGGTCTTCCTTCTACCCTATGGTTCCCAGCTATCAAGCTTGGGTCATCAGCTGTCCTGAGCCGTCTCTCCAGCTCTTGTATCATACCAGTTTTAACAGCCTTTTCATTCCACATTCTTTTCTTTGAATTTTAACCATTTTTTAAATTTAGTTTTTCGTACAATATATTTTGATCATGTGTTTTCCCCTCCCGCATCTGTCCCACCTTCCTACTCCCACCCCACTTTGTCAATGGCTAAATAGAATTGCATGAATCATGATTAGACACAACTCTCCCAATTGTCTTCCTTTTTGCTGTCTGTCCTTTGACTGTCTCAGGTGTGGTTGTAATCGAGAAGTGGATAGCACTGACAGCACAGTAACCATTGCCACTCGGCTTGGTTGAGTGTAAAAGGAAACACATCCAGTGTAAAAGGGCACACAAAGTCTTGAACATTTTAGGACTGACAATAGAAACTTAAACACTCAGGAAGGGGAAGCGTCTGTAAGGTAAGAAAGGGAACGGCAGCGGTTTTTAGACTACGTTAACTGAGTAGCAGTGAAACTAATTCTAGATCAGGAACACGGAGTACAGAGTGAGGAGCAGATGATTCCCAGTAGCTGGCTGTGGTGCTTCCTGTCATAACTATGTAGCAGGCAGGCTCTGACTCGGTCCAGGTCAGGGGCAGTGTTTATTTAATGATGGCACAGCAAGGTCATTGTCCTGACTGTACTCTGATTTGTGCTCGGGGCCTCATGTGGACTGGCCATATACTGACTTTTTGGACAAACATTTTTAATTTCTATGCCCTATTTTTAAAAATTTGGCCTAATAATTAAAATGTAAACCAAGTCTAAAAAGCAACTGTTGTCATGAGCATTACAGAGGCCTCAGGAGGCATGACCTGCGTTTTCAACCTTTGCTGCACTGATTTCTTTGGGCAGGGAAGTTGAGTTTCCAGGTCTTACAGGCTGGTGAAATGACTCAGGGTAAGAGAAGGTGCTTGCTGCCAAGTTTGGCAGCCTGACTTAGAACTCTGAAACCCACGTGTAGAAAGAGAAAATTGACTCCCAGAAGCTGTCTTCTGCTTAGGAGACAGACACAGAAACAGGCAGATCTCTTGAGTTTGAGACTAGCTTGATATACAGAGCAAGTTCCAGAACAACCAGGACTACACAGAGAAACCCTGTTCTCAAGAAACCAAAAAAAAAAAAAAAAAAAAAAAAAGTGAAAATATACTAATCAACACACAAAACACACAAAAATAAATAATTTATAAATTTTAAAAATAGCAATTGTATACTTTTAAAAATTCCTGACAGCTTTATGATTCTATTATCGAAAACCACCTGTTTTTTGACATCATAAAAAATGAAATTTATCAATCTCTTCTAGATAATTTAGAATTAAAGTATGGGATGAAATATGATTATGTGATACCTAAAATAAACATCACAATGTAATATCCTCCATTTTAGTATTATTAATGTTTTACATTTTGTAGCATGTTATAAATTTGCTTGTTTTTAATTTACAGTTGGACATGAGCCTGAACATTGGTCTGTCTATAGAAGATATCTTGAATTCTATGTACTTGAATCAAAACTAACAGAATTTCACGGTATGTGGCTCATTTATAAAACACATAATTCAACGATTGGCCTTCTTAAAAGTTCTTATTCCAGATTTTTTTACTTTAAGTGTACCAGTTGATGTTGATAGTTGTATATAGTTCTGTTGAAATAAGAATGTTGGTTTTCTAGTTTTTTTTCTTATCTATATCTAAAGTTTTTACAGTGTGCATTGACTTTGTTTTTAATGATAAGAGTTTAAAGGCAACTGTTTGTATATTATAAAAAGTACTATTTAGTTTACTTTTTGTTTATTATATTGATGTGGCAAAGAATTGGCATTTTAGTTGTGTTAAGTATCCATGTTCCTGCTGTTAGCCATGAACTGTTTTCTTAGTTTTAGATACAGCAATGAAGCCTGTAATTTGTTTCTTTCATTGGTAGGTCAATTGTTAAAGAAGACTTCTTTTTTGTTCCAGCTTTCCTTATTCATAACCCATTTGTTTTAGTTAACATTTCTAGCCACTTTGCAATTAAGTTGATGAGGTTTTTTTCTTTCTTTTTTTATTGTATCCTAAATTTTTTAATACCAGGAAAGCTTTGTGGAGAGTCTCCTAATTCATGTTGACTCTGAATTGACGGGGCCACAGGCCTTCTTTACCCTAGAACTGAGTCCTTGATGAGGTGATTATAGGAAAATAAAGGAACACACACTCTTACTGCATAGTTTTGCTTGGAGTTTGAGTGTGAGCTTGTATACAGGCTTGTGCCAGTCAGGTGCATGGTTCCCTTGTCTATTGTTTCTCTGAGAACTTTGGATTTTGATTTAAGGCTGAAAGAAGATAATTTACTCCATACTTTAAACTCCTGTTTTGAGCCAGGTGGTAGTGGTGGTGCACACCTTTAATCCCAGCATTCAGGAGGCAGATCTCTGAGTTCAAGGCCAGCCTTGTCTATGGAGCTAGTTCCAGGTCAGCCAGGGCTCCACAAAGAAACATTGTCTCGAAAAACAAAAACAAAACAAAACAAAGGCCGCCTATATCAAGTAAAACTGATTGAATTCTTTTTGTAAAATTGCTAGTGTCAGCCTGACTGAAAAAAAGCATATCTATTATTTTAAAATTTTGTTTTTAAGAGTGTTTAAAATGGACAAAATGCTACATTTTTCCCCTCATAAGATAGTGTATATTTCCTTGTTGATACTTTATCTAATAGATTCCCACTTATTTCAAATTAATATTATAATGTTTTAAAAACCGTTTCTAATTATTGCTTTTCAATTTTATACATGCACACAATGTATCTTGATTTACCCCCTCTCCTGTTCCACAACACACCCTATGTCACTCACCTTATGTCTTCGTTTGTTTTGTAACTCAGTGAGCCCAGTTTGTGCTACTAGTCTGTGCCATTCACACTCACACTGCTGCGGGGTCATCCTCTGAAGTGTGGGCAACCAACCAATGGCCATACTCACAAAGAAAATCAACTGTTTTGGCAACCATCAGCTGCCGATAGTTTTTCAGTTAGTGATGGGATGCCATCCCTTCCTCAATCTGTGCTGGGATTTTTACTGACCTGATTTTATGTAGGCACCCACAGCAGTTGTGAATTCATAAGTTCAGGTCCATTCCCTGTCCAGAAGACAGCACTTGATGGCACTCTCCCCTGTCCTCCAGCTTTTCTTCTTTATGTCCTTCTTCTATGACGTTCCCTGCACTCCCAGGTAGGAGGGGAGGGATTGAAACAGTCATCCCTCTTAGAGCTGAGCACTCTAGTCACATAGTCACTTATTCCCAGCACTTGGACTGCTGATGCATCACTGTATTGATTGCTGCCCACTATAAAAAGAAGCTTCTTTGACCAAGGTTGAGTATGGTATAAACACAAATATGTAGAGGGTGGCTTGATAACATAACCACGTAGCAAAGCTTTGGTAGTAGGTTCTAGCCTAGGACCTTTGACCTCCCAATCATAAGCTTTTCACTTGATCTATAATCTCAGGCACAAATTCCCTCCTGTGGAATAGGCCTCAGATCCAGTACTCTTTATCCCCATAAAAGTCATGCCTTATTGTGTCAGTAGGTACATGTTAGATATTAAGGCATGTAGTACCCAGCACTCGGTAAGACCGTTGAGGTCTTTCTCTTCCGGTAGCCTATATAGTACAAGTACAGTTTGGCTCGATGAAAGCTAGATAGCAGGAAGGAAGTTTCCCAGTTGTTTTTTCTTTGTCCTCAACCAAAGTGTGTTGTACCAGAGCTAGAGAGCACTACTGCTTGCTTAAAAGCCCAGGGTTCAATTCTCAGTATCCGTATGGTAATGTCTGTATGACATCAGGCATACCCAAGGGGCATATGCATGTGTGCAGGCAAAACACACATTTAAAACAGTGTGCTGTGTCTTCAGCAATAAAGTCTTAGCATCTAGTTGTGGTAGACAACCCACAATATTGATAATGGCCTGTGTTGTCTGTCAACCCCAGGGACCTCCCTGACCAGTAGTTCATAGGGAGCCATCCTCTCCCTGCCTGATGTTTTTTGTAAATAACTGATTGCCTTTAGGAACAGCACTGTCCACTCATACAGGGCACCTCCATTCAAGCCTTTTCATATTAGCTTCAAAGTAGTGGCTTTTTTTTCCTGTTTTTTTTTTTTTTTTAAATTTTGTTTTTGAGAACAGGGTTTCTCTGTGTAGCCCTGCTGTTCTGTAACTCACCCTGTAGATCAGGCTGGCCTCGAACTTAGAGACCACTTGTCTCTGTCTTCTCAGTGCTGGGGTTAAAGGTGAGCACCACTACTGTCTGGCCAAAGAAGTGGGTTTTCACAAAGTTTGTTCTTCTATTAGTAATTTTGTTTAAGTGATCTCCCAACCCTGCCCTTATTCTTGCTTATATCTTTTCCCCTTGGTATTCCTGCCCCACCCTAAGACTACCTGTTATGCTAGTCCCTGCCCACTCCGTTAAGGCCTCTTCCACATCTCATGGACTCAAAGCAGCTTTTTAAAGCACTTTTACTCATGTAGAAATGTAAAAACTTGATAGAATGTTTGGGAGAATAATATTTTAGATAGCAGGAGACTTTTTGGTCTGAATTTCTAACCTTCAAGTGTGTGAAGATTATGGAAAACATAATGTCACATTTCTACAAGGCAGTATGGCAAATCTGAATCTTCATGGTAGTTTAAGTGTTTAAAAACAGCTGAAATAGTGAGAACTTTATGCACCGACTTCAGGCACATTTCCCGATGCTCAGCTGCCATCCAAAAGGATCATTGGCCCCAAGAACTACGAGTTTTTAAAGTCGAAGAGAGAGGAGTTTCAGGAGTATCTACAGGTACAGTGCCAGCTCTCACGCTTCACTGAGACACTGATAACTCCAGTTTGCTGCTCTTCCCTTATGTGCATGTGCTGGTTTTCTGTTTTTCTCATTTATTTCCTCCCTCTTTAGTAGCATACATTTATTGTGCACAATAATGTTCTGTTACGACGTTTCCACGTGAGTGGACGATGTATCTTGATCATATTCACGTCCTTCATATCTGTTTGTTTTTTTTTTCCCTTCCCCACCCCTGATTGTTGTGCTCTTCCAAAGAGCCCTTTTCCATTTCATGTCTTTAAAAAAAAAACCTAGACTCTAGGAGAGAAAATACACAGTATTTGTCTTTCTGGGACATTGCTTATTTTGCTTAACATGATGATTCCAATTCCATCCATTTTCTTGCAAGTGACATCACTTTGATTTTGTAACCAAATGAAACAGTACCATGCATACATAAATTTTCTTATCCATTTATCTTTTGATAACACTTTGTCTGATAGCTTGGCTATTGTGTATAATATCACAGTAAACATGGATATGCAGATGGGTCTTGTACATGCATGCTTTGCTCTGTAATAACCTATCCTTGCATAGAATTAAAACATACCTTTTTCTATGTGGATTTTAAAGTGAACTTTTGGCTGGTCACGGTGGCACATGTCTTTAATCCAAGCATTTGAGAGGTGGAGGCAGGATGTTCTCAGTTCAAGGCCTGCCTACATAGCACATAGCACATCTGGGCCTTAGACAGATTAGAGAATTTTGACAGGAATATATATTGTTTGCATTGCTGTTTGATGGTACTGAGGATCAGACTCAGGCGTTTGCACATGCCAGCCAAACTGAGCTAGATTTGTGACCCTCAGTATTCGTTTTTTAAAATTAGTGATCTATAAAATGCTAGATATTTCCTGGAGAGAGTGTTAATTAGTTTTTTGCTAATTAAAAACTTGATGTGAGAGATTTAAAAGAAGGAAAAATTTTGGTATAAAAAATTAAATACAACCTAAGAATTTTGGACTCTGATTTTATGCTGAACTTAGCTTGGGAACTGCCCTTCTCACTTCATCACATCAGCCCTTTGCTATTTGGTTTCCTGGGATCAACTCTCACCATTCGCAACTTAGAACTGACTTCCATTTTCTCCATATATATGTGTTGTTTTACACAAACTGCATAATTATTTACAAAATATATCCCTAAGCAATGTAAATTATTCAGTGGCTAATAGAATTAGCTTAAAAGTCATTTGGTTAGAATAGGGAACACGTTTTGGTGCCTTGTTTTGCTTTTTGTTTGTTTATAACTATTTTAGAGTAGTTTTGATTTTCCTTCTAGATTTCTAATCCGTTTTCCTTCTCTATTTCTGTTCATTGAAGAAACTTGTGCAGCACCCAGAGCTGAGTAACAGCCAGCTTCTGGCTGACTTCCTCTCTCCCAATGGTGGGGAGACACAGTTTCTGGATAAGATACTTCCAGATGTAAATCTTGGTAAGTCTTTTGTGAGAAACATGTATAAGAGGATAAGTTGAAAACTGATATAGAAATAGTTTTGATAGTATGGCCAAGTGACAAATTCCAAAGGACTTCTTTTGCTGTTAGAGATATGTTATCCTGATTATTTTCCTGGTCACTTCTAGCCACTTATTCTATCACAGAACACGGTTAGCTAGTAATATCCTTGAGTATATTTGTATATTCAAATAAAATCATAACAGTGCTTTACTCAGTGATAGATTGTAAAAGTGAGACTGGTCCTATAAGATTATATCAGGGCTGGAGAGACGGCTCAGCAGTTATGAGCACTGACTGCTCTTCCAGAGGTCCTGAGTTCAATTCCCAGCAACCACATGGTGACTCTCAACCATCTGTAATGGGATCTGATGCCCTCTTTTGGTGTGTCTGAGAACAGCTACAGTGTACTCATAATTAAAATAAATTTTTTAAAAAAAAGATAGGGACTTGAGCTGTCCTAAGTTTGTGTAAGTGTACTCTTTGAAGTTTGTGCACAAAATCACCTAGCAACAAATTTCTTAGCCCCATTCTTAGCTATGCATATAAAGAAATAAGTGATAGTGTTTCAGCAGATGCAGATGTACACAGTCATCACTCATTGTATGCGGAACTTTAGTAAATAGACTCATCTGAGTAGTTTTTTTCCCTCTAAAAGAAATTTAAGTTGTATTTGACAATTTTGACTAATTTGAGGTTATTTTTCTAAATACTTGATAAAGTGTTCAGATGTTTAGCATTTTTGATAAGGGAACCTGGAGATACAAACAATAAGCAATTTGTAAAATGTATTTTCTTTCTCCTTGTTTTGGAGAAGGGGTCTTGCTACATAGTCTAGGATGTCCTTGAATTCTTAATTCTCCTGCCACAGTCACTGTAGTGACAGGAGTGTGCCGATATGCCTTCTAGGATAGAAAATTTTAATCTAAAAATTCAGAATATAAACTATTCCAATAGCTTGAATGTTTCTCAAAATATTCTTAATCGTTTGACTATCTCTAGTGTGTTTTTAAGTATGATATATTCATCATTGTTTAAAATGTTTTAAAAACTTTCTGACTTGGCAAGGCCCTGGGTTCGGTCCCCAGCTCCGAAAAAAAGAACCAAAAAAAAAAAAAAAAAAAACTTTCTGACTTGTAAGCATGTATATGTCTGTGTGTGTGTGTGTGTGTGTGTGTGTGTGTGCATGTATATGTGTGTCTGCCTGCTATGTGTACAGGTACTCACAAAGGCCAGGAGAGGCCATCAGATCCCTTTGTAAGCCACTCAACTTGGACTTAGAACCAAATTCAGGTCCTCTGAAGAGCAACAAGTTCTCTAAACCACTCATCTGTCTCTCCGGCCCCGTTGAGACATTTTCAGAGAATTTTTCTGGGCAAAGTGTGAAGCTATTGGTAGACCATTTGCCCAACATGAAAAGGCCCTAGGTTTGGTGCCAGCACAAGGACAAAAGGGAAGGGGAACAGGAGGGGAGTAGTGAACAAACGAGTGAACAAATTAGCGAATGTTAGTGAGACCTCAGAGCAGAGCAGAGAATTACTGCCATCTCTTACTGTATTTTTATATAGCAGTGAGCTTCTTAGATACCGTCTGTATATAGCCTCATGGCTTAATTTTTATAGTAAATCTCAAACGTGTCTCAAATAGTTTGGGGTATCACCTTTATTGTAAATTTCTGTTCAAGTGAGAAATAAAGAATTATATTTTATACTTTGGCTTTTTACTTGACTGTTTTCTGTTTAACACTACCTAGTGAGATATTCATGTAAACAATTGAACAGTATGTTATTCTTTCATAAAATTAATATTTTATTTTTAACTGCAGGAAAAATTATAAAGTCGGTTCCTGGGAAACTAATGAAGGAGGTGAGATATGGATTAGTGTATATTTATAAATGATACTGACATGTATTTAATTACTGACAAACTACGGTGGCTTCTGCGATAATAAAAGTATGTATCTCCTCTGTCCCACAGAAAGGTCAGCATTTGGAACCTTTCATCATGAGTTTCATTAATTCTTGTGAATCCCCAAAACCTAAACCGAGTCGGCCAGAACTGACCATTCTCAGCCCTACCTCTGAAAACAACAAGAAGGTAGTGTATGTTGGGTAACGAGGCAGTGAGAGATGCTGAAGTGAGCTGGCGGTGTGGGTTGGGCAGGAGAGGAGAGGCTGCAGAGTGGCCCAGGCTGGGGCCTTTCCACCTGGCTTTTCTTACCCCTGTGGACCGATTCTTGGGTCGCCTCTGCAACCTTGGTCTTTTCCTCTGCCTCACTGCCCTCCCTTCAGCTCTTGTGCTGGCTCATCCTGTCTCCAGCATTTTCTAACCTTCATCTATGGTCTTCTGTCCCCACTCCCACTGTCTCTGATTCATCTCCAGCCAAGCCTATTTATTTTTTATCTAATCTTCTGTTTAAACATATCCAGACTTTTAAAAGAATACGTTGCTATCAAAATGTGAATGCTTCACTCCTTCTTTAAATGAGGAAATAGATTTAAAAAAACATTTCCACTCCAAGTTACTATGCTTTCAGTAATGGGTCACTGTTTTCTGCAGACAGTTCAGACAAAGCACTTAAGACATCCCCCATAACCACTACCACCCTGGTCTTCTGTGTTGAATGTAGAAATGCCATTAAAAAAAGCATGTCATAGAGAAAAACAGGTTCAAGAGGAAAAGCTAGAGCATGAGCCTCAATTTTTGCCTCTCCTCAGTCATCATTATAAGTTGTTCTCAGCCCCGTTGTGTGAGAGCTGAGGCTCTGTAGAGACAGTTAAAGACAGATACAAGTGTACACATGTACCTGGGAAAATCCCACTTCTCTCCTGGATTCTGAATGTACCTTCATGTTGAAACCCAAAACCCGCCTGAAGATGTCAGAATCTTCTCCAGATAGGCTTCGCTCTGTAAACTTATCTGTGAGTGACAGAATATTAGCTCTCGGATGGGTACCATCACAGAGCGCTGTCCTGGGGCAAACATGGGGAAAGAGGAGTTATGCTGGAGTGTGAGTTCTTCCATACAGGACTACATTTGGGAAACTGAGGCAAGTTAGTCATATTGGAAGTTGGCTGGTGGCTTGGTCTTTAGAGTAAGAAAACTTGGTCATATGTAGCAATGGGTCATCATGTCTTTATACATTTGACCTCATGGAAGAAAATAAATTAGCAGAAGAACCTGTAACATGCAGAGATATTTACTAAAATATATATTCCTTTATAGAAGGAAAACTTAAATGAACTCTGGCATTACAGGCCTGATTAATTATCTGAAAGACTGTTAGCAGCAGGTAAGTTCTATTAATGCAAATATACAAAGCACAATACAGATACTTAATCTCCTTTTTGGTGAAAAAAGTAGAAAAACTTTCTTGATAGGTTTTTTATTTTGTCTTAAAATATTTGTTTTTTTTAACCTACAGCCTGGAGCTTGCCAGGCAGGCATTCTACCACTAGCTAAGCCCTCAATGCTAAGAAATGCTGTTGTTTTGAACCTGAGTTATTTAAGATATGTTCAGTCACTAGACAGGATATGCAACATGTATAGTAGTTAGGATTTTTGGGTCTTAGGTTTTCTCCTCTCTTGTTTAGATTTACTAGTAGTATTTTCTAGTGAAAAATCAAACCTAGATGGGGAGGGGAAGACTCATCTTCAGATATAGTCAGATACATTTTTCTCTGTGGTGGCCACTATGTATTTCTCTTATCTTCTCTCCCCATCCTCTCTCCCATCATCCCCACCCCCACCACACCACAGGCGGGGTTCAGTGTGTAGTCTTGGCTGGCCTCTAATGCACAGAGACCCCATTGCCTCTGCTTCCTAAGTGCTGGGACTAAAGTTGTGTGTACTACCAGGCCCGGCTTTGGTTTATATATTTCATAATCTGTTTCTATTAATGTTAAGTTTCTGTTGTGTCTGCATTAACTGCTCTGCATGGCCTCTGGCACATGGAACTTAATGTTTGTTGGATGGGTGCATAAATGAATAAACCAATGATTTTGTTAAAATCAACTGCCTAACATATATTTGATTGTTATAAAGAGTCATTGCTGTTCATAATTTTTGATTAGTTGAGCTGCTTTTTCCTTTTGGGCATAGGATCTTACGTGGTCTAGGCTGGCTTTGAACTCACTTTGTAGCCAACAGGTAACCTTGAGCTGCTCCATCTACATTTACCTCATGAGCACTGGGATTACAGTCATGTGCCACCACACACAGGGTTGTGTGGTGCTGAGGACAGAACCCAAGCTTCATGCATGCTAGTCACTTCCTTGTCTGACTAAGCTAATCCCCAGAACATTTTTCCTCGTATTGATTAAACTCTTTTGGACTTGAACTGTAGAAATGAACTTTGTATAAAGGTGAACATTTTTGTATCTGCATATTAGTGAGCAATTTGTGACCTTCTAATCATACCAGTATTTAAATTAGCTATTGGTAATATATTCACATACATCACAAATTACTTTATTTGTTTGGGCTTATGTTAGAAAAAGGAGGGCATCTTAGGGCTGACGCAGGAATTTGAGGTCAGCCTGAATTATATTCTGGATTCCGGGCCAGCTGGGGCTAAGAGTGAGACCCTGCCTTAGAGAGCCACGAGCAGCAGTAGCACAAGGGAGGCAAGTGTGGCAGAGCAAGCCTGTAGAACCGGGCCCTCGGGAGGCCAAGAGAGGAGAGTCGTGAGTTTGAGGACAGTCTGGGGCTGCATAGCTTTGCTCTGTCTCTGCATCTCACTGAAGGAAAAGACAATAAAAATGAGGGCAGATGCAGCTTAGTGAGTGGACACTTGCCTGGCTTACTTGAGGCTCTAGGTTTAGACCATCCAAGCACCTCAAAGCAAAGAACCAAAAACCAGGGGAAAAACAAGGAAAAGGAGATTCTTTATGGCTAGTGAATTAACTCATGGCAAAAGTGAATATAAGCTTTAATGTTATATTGAGAGAAATATGTGGGTTTTTTTCTGTAGCTTTGGTCACGAATGTGAAATTTTGAAAGCAAATTTTAACTTTCCTAATGTGTCATTTTGCTGTATTCTTTTAACCTTAGTGATTACTTACTGTCAGTAAATGCAATAAGCTATATGCCTCTTTATTATTTCAACTTATACTTTAGCTTTTCAACGATCTATTTAAGAATAATGCAAACCGCGCTGAAAACACAGAGCGAAAACAAAATCAGAACTACTTCATGGAGGTGATGACTGTGGATGGAGTCTACGATTACCTGATGTATGTAGGTAAGGCCTAACAGTCCACGGTGTTCTTCATTAAGCTGCCCTCATGTTGCATACACAGCCCTTCCACAGATTTAAACATGAACATGACCACTGTTACTTGTATACATTTGTTTTCCTGAGCAACAATCAATTTCTGTTGGTTCTCAATTGGTTTTCCGCAGGGCGAGTAGTTTTTCAAGTTCCAGATTGGCTTCATCACCTTTTAATGGGCACTCGAATCCTCTTTAAGAACACACTGGAAATGTACACTGACTACTATCTCCAGTGCAAGCTGGAGCAGCTCTTTCAGGAGCATCGGCTGGTGTCACTCATAACCCTTCTCAGAGGTTTGCATTTGATCCTGTCTGTTTCATGCTCTGCACTTGTGGTTTTAGTTAGGTCTGAAGGGGAAGGATTGTGGTTTTTTTTTTTTTTGGGGGGGGTTTTGTTTTTTTAACCAGTATTTCTTTTTTCTCTCTCCATCTTTATTAAATTGGGTATTTCTTATTTACATTTCTTTCCTTTTTTTTTTTTTTTTTTCTTTTTTTCGGAGCTGGGGACTGAACCCAGGGCCTTGCAAGCTTTCTACCACTGAGCTAAATCCCCAACCCCTCTTATTTACATTTCAATTGTTATTCCCTTTCCCGGTTTCCAGGCCAACACCCCCCCAACCTCTCCCGCTCCCCTTCTATATGGGTGTTCCCCTCCCCACCCTCCACCCATTACCGCTCTCCCCACAACAATCACGTTCACTGGGGGTTCAGTCTTGGCAGGACCAAGGGCTTCCCCTTCCATTGGTGCCCTTACTAGGCTATTCATTGCTACCTATGCAGTTGGAGCCCAGTCCATGTATAGTCTTTGGGTAGTGGCTTAGTCCCTGGAAGCTCTGGTTGGTTGACATTGTTGTTCATATGGGGTCTCAAGCCCCTTCAAGCTCTTTCAGTCTTTTCTCTGATTCCTTTAACGGGGGTCCCGTTCTCAGTTCAGTGGTTTGCTGCTGACATTCCCCTATGAATTTGCTATATTCTGGCTGTGTCTCTCAGGAGAGATCTACTTGCGGTTCCTGTCAGCCTGCACTTCTTTGCTTCATCCATCTTATCTAGTTTGGTGACTGTATATGTATGGGCCACATGTGGGGCAGGCTCTGAATGGGTGTTCCTTCTGCCCCTGTTCTAAACTTTGCCTCCCTATTCCCTGCCAAGGGTATTCTTGCTGAACTGCTAATCTTATTGCCTCTAACTTCTAAGTGCTAGGTTTATAGACATACACATTTTGACATTTTTACAGCATTCTAATCTGTTGTGTTTGTGGATCACATGTCCTTTAGACATTCATCAAAGGATACATAGAATGGTTCTATCAAAGCTATTATGAATTCTGTAATAATTCACAATTCACTGCTACAAATACTTCTTTCTGTTCCCCTTTGAAAGAAGGAGTGAAGCCTTCGTATTTTGGTCATCCTTGAGTTTCACCTGTTCTGTGCATCTAGGGTAATTCGAGCATTTGGGCTAATAGCCACTTATCAATGAGTACATACCATGTGTGTTTTTCTGTGATTGGGTTACCTCACTCAGGATGATATTTTCCAGTTCCATCCATTTGCCTATGAATTTCATAAAGTCATTGTTTTTGATAGGGGAATAGTACCATTGTGTAGATGTACCACATTTTCTGTATCCATTCCTCTGTTGAAGGGCATCTGGGTTCTTTCCAGCTTCTGGCTATTATAAATAAGGCTGCTATGAACATAGTGGAACATGTTCTTTGTTATGTGTTGGAGCATCTTTTGGGTATATGCCCAAGAGAGGTATAGCTGGGTCCTCAGGTAGTTCAAGGTCCAATTTTCTGAGGAGCCTCCAGACTGATTTCCAGAATGGTTGTACCAGTTTGAAGTCCCACCAGCAATGGAGGAGTGTTCCTCTTTCTCCACATCCTCGCCAGCATTTGCTGTCACCTGAGTTTTTGATCTTAGCCATTCTGACTGGTGTGAGGTGAAATCTCAGGGTTGTTTTGATTTGCATTTCCCTTATGACTAAAGATGTTGAACATTTCTTTAGGTGTTTCTCAGTCATTCGGCATTCCTCAGCTGTGAATTCTTTGTTTAGCTCTGAACCCCATTTTTTAATAGGGTTATTTGTCTCCTTGTGGTCTAACTTGTTGAGTTCTTTGTATATTTTGGATATAAGCCCTCTATCAGTTGTAGGATTGGTAAAGATCTTTTCCCAATTTGTTGGTTGCCGTTTTGTCCTAACCACAGTGTCCTCTGCCTTACAGAAGCTTTACAGTTTTATGAGATCCCATTTGTGGATTCTTTATCTTAGAGCATAAGCCATTGGTGTTTTGTTCAGGAAATTTTCTCCAGTGCCCATATGTTCGAGATTCTTCCCCACTTTTTCTTTTATTAGTTTGAGTGTATCTGGTTTGGTGTGGAGGTCCTTGATCCACTTGGACTTAAGCTTTGTACAGGGTGATAAGCATGGATCGATCTGCATTCTTCTACATGCTGACCTCCAGTTGGACCAGCACCATTTGCTGAAAATGCTATCTTTTTTCCATTGGATGGTTTTGGCTCCTTTGTCAAAAATCAAGTGCCCATAGGTGTGTGGGTTCATTTCTGGGTCTTCAATTCTATTCCACTGGTCTTTCTGCCTGTCTCTTATCACTATTGCTCTGTAATACTGCTTGAGTTCAGGGATGGCAATTTCCCCAGAAGTCCTTTTATTGTTGAGGATAGTTTTAGCTATCTTGGGTTTTTTGTTATTCCAGATGAATTTGCAAATTGTTCTAACTCTCTGAAGAATTTGATTGGAATTTTGATGGGGATTGCATTGAATCTGTAGATCGCTTTTGGTAAAATGGCCATTTTTACTATATTAATCCTGTCAATCCATGAGCATGGGAGATCTTTCCATCTTCTGAGATCTTCTTCAATTTCTTTCTCCAGAGGCTTGAAGTTCTTATCATACAGATCTTTCACTTGCTTGGTTAAAGTCACACTGAGGTATTTTATATTATTTGGGACTATTATGAATTAATCAGTTTTCTACTACTAGGATATATACTTGTGTATAAATTGGAAAATAATTGTATAAATTTCCTGTACTCATTTTTAGATGCTATATTTTGTGAAAATACTGAACCTCGCTCTCTGCAAGATAAGCAAAAAGGAGCAAAACAAACTTTTGAAGAAATGATGAATTACATTCCAGGTATAATATTTAAATAACTCTATTTTATATAAATTGGCACCCTTTGAAGTTGCAGTATAAGTATTGAAACTAATTGTGATTTGGTTTTTTTATTGATAATACTAATATTTTGTTTGTCTGAGATAGATTCTTGAGCTATAGCACAGACTAGCCTCGAACTTGCAACAGTTGTCTTGCTTCAGTGTTTTTGGTGCTGGTATTTACATGTAGGAGCCTTTACACTTGGCTCACCCCTAAAATTTAAGACAAATCTATTTCTATTCACACAATAATTAGAGGTTTTGGACTTGTTTTGTTTTTGTTTACAAACAAACAAACAAGACAGGGTCTGCTGTGTGACCCTGGCTGGCTTGGAATGTACTGTGTAGGCCAAGTTGACCTTGCTTTTGCTTCTGAAATGATGAGGTTGCAGATGTCCACTGCATCTGGTCGTAGACATTTGTTCTGTGTATTTCTATATGTATGCACATAAGTACACAAACATATTTGGAGGGGTTTGAATCCTTTGGCTTGGGTTGCTGAGGAATGGCTCAGTAGTTGAATACATGCTGTTCTTGCAGAGAAAAGCACATTAGGTGGTTTACAATTGCCTATCACTCCACCTCCAGAAACTCTTAGCACCTCTTCTGGCCTCTGTGGGCACTTGCACTCATGTGCACACCTCTCTTCACAAACACAACACATAATTAAAAGTAAATAGTTTAAAAATTGGTTTTGTTTTACCATCATGTGTAATAAAACATGTTTTATAAGTCTTTTATCGCTCAGAGGTGGTTGGTTTGTATGATACAGTATGATTCTGTGCAATGTGAACTTCTGAAAGGTGGATTAATAATAACTACTTATTTTACTTGACCATAAGACTTATTTCTAGGAGGTTCTTGTAGAAACTGGTTTGAAAAATACTGACTTGGAGCTTTTACATGGTCTCTGCAAACGGGAGGCCTTTTTACTTGAGGCGGTTGGTGGTGAGTCATTGTGAGCTCTTTCATCTGTCTTTCCTGTCTAGATCTGATCGTCAAGTGTATTGGTGAAGAAACCAAGTATGAAAGCATCAGACTTCTGTTTGATGGCTTGCAGCAGCCAGTGCTCAACAAGCAGGTAAGGAGGCCAGTGTCGGTGTGGTTACTGGGCAGCAGGATGTCGGTTGTTACCTGTATGAGTCACTACTCGGAATCTAGCTTACCACTGAACTAAGCTAAACATTCAGGTAGGAAATCTATGTGTACTGTTTTTGCCGGTTATCTTTCTTCTGTGTGGCATACAGGGTTGTTTAAAGTTAATTTATCTTCCTACTAGAAAATTTTGGATATATAGAAAGTTTATGACATAGTGTAAACATTTTGGTAATTCAAGTCATAGAATAACCAGTTAACATTTTTATGTATATTGCCGCTATATAAATTTTGTTGAAATGTTAATGTAATATCAATTTCATACTTATTTATCTAAAATTTGTTGAAAAACTTACATAGAATGGGCAAAGCATAATAATGCCAGTTTTTTATTCATAAAGGTCCCTTCTATGCATCTCAGGGTAGAGCATTGTTGGTGGTATTAAAGACACCTCTGTGCTGCTTGTGTTCCGTGGCCATTACAGTCCCGCCGTCTTACATAGAGATTTACCATAGTCCTGGAAGCTGTGCCCGTAATTTTTACTGTCTAGTACCTTACATTTTGTCACATGTCTTTGTGCTGCAGCTGACCTATGTTTTGTTGGACATTGTGATACAGGAGCTGTTTCCAGAGCTGAATAAGGTAACTGGAAAGTAGTAATTTATTCATTCTTCTTTGAGAAGTATATGGACATTTAATTAGAGACAAAAATATTAGTAAACCATTGTGACTGCCACCATTTGAAAACTGAATAACTTGACACAAGTGGCTTTGTGTATTGTTCTCATCCAACATGTCCAGACATGGAGTAGATTTGAGGTAGATTTGATGTAGCAGACTCAGGACAGCCTCTGCCTTGAAGTCCTCTGTTTCTCATTATAAGCAGATAAATAAGGGCCCTTTACTGTGCTTTCAACTGAATGTGTGACTAATCTTATCATCAAAACGAGCCTACCTGTTCAGATAATCAGCTGCAACATTATCTGCTGTGTAAATCAGAGACTTGAATGTTTTCTCAACATGGATCTATGAGTCCAAGAACACAAAATGAGTTGGAGTTAGACCATAGTGTTCTTACTGTCTGTAATATTGAGGATATTGAGGTTTTCTTTTTTCTGAATATTTAAAATTTTGTTCTAACATTTCATGCATATATACATACCATGTGCTTATCCATCTACCTTTAATTCCCTCTGAATCCCCTCTCAATAACCTTCCGCCCAGTTTCCTTTCCTTTAAAGTAACCCAATGAGTGAGAACTTTGTGTGCATGGGTATGTGGGCATCCTTGGGGGCCTGAGCAGTGTACCAGCGGCTACCCTCTTACAAAGGACCACTCTCTCTCTCCTCTCAGACAGCCGTCAACTGCCAGTAGTTTCTCAGGAGTTCTTAAGCCCTTCCCACATGTATCCTGGAAGTTCTGCTGTTTGTTCTTTATTTTTTTTTTTTAAGTTTTTTTCTAATTGATGATTGACTGTGTATGTGTGCACAAATGTGAATACATGTATAAACACACCACAATGCAAGTGTGAAGCTCACAGGAAAACTTGCAGGGTTGGTTCTCTCCTTCTACTATGTGGGTGTCAGGGACTGGACTCAGGCTGTTATTTGTTTGTTTGTTTGTTTGTTTGAGACACTAAGGATTGAACCCAGAGCTCTGTCTGACTGTTTTTATCTTGTACAGGTGCCCACAGACACTGTGAGTTTATGACATGTTTACAGCACATTATAGCACTCTTCCCCATCTTTGGCATCCCCTCTTTCTAGATGTTTCCTGTGGGCGTTGATACGAATGTCCCATTTAGGGCTAAACTTTCACAGTCACACACTGTCAGCACACTGACCATTGAGGAGTCTATGCTGTAACCACTGCCCACAGCAAAGAGTAGCGTGAGAGCAGGGCTAATCTATGGTACAAATACTTAGAAGGCACTTCCACAACAAGGCTGTTTAGCAACAATACCAGGCTCCCTCCTGGGGCCTATGACTTCTCCACCAGATTTATAGATTTAGGCACGAGTTCCTGCCTGGGAGCAGCCCTCAAATCAAATCAGAAAAGGTTTTTAGACCCATAGCAGTCTTGCTGCTGAGGGCCTGAGGGCCTGTCTTGCCGGGCAGGTTCATATTGTTGCATGCAGGGTTCAGTATTGCTGGTTCCCCACTGACTGCTCTTCTTCCCTAGCAGCCACTGGAACTCTGAAACCCAGCCAGCAGGGAAGAGGTTTCCTAGTTAGTTCCGCATTGAGTTCTCTGTGGACTGTCCTCAGAAGTGTGTGGTATCTTCATCAGTAGGACTTACTGTCCAGTTATGGTGGGCAGCCATGCAACCATTTCTCTCTCTAAAGATGTGTGTATGTATATATATCTGTCAGCATGTGTGTGTGTCTCTGTGTGTGTGTGTGTGTGTGTGTGTCTCTGTGTGTGTGTGTGTGTGTGTGTCTGTGTGTGTGTGTGTGTGTGTGTGTGTCTGAATGCACAGGAGGAAATATAAAAGTCATAGCAGTTCTCCTCCTGTCTGTTGTCTTAGGAGCTGTGGTGAACTGTGGTTACAAGCTCGGTGTTTGGTTTGTCACAGGGGTGATGGGATCAGAACTCTAGTTCTCATAATTACACAGCAGGAACTGTTAACTGCTGAACCGTCTCTCCAGCTCCTTTACCTTTTGACTAATCCCTTTAGGTAGATGAAAAACAAAACCAAAAACTACTGGTCAAGGTTGTGGCATTGTAGTGAAAACTCACTTTTGTAGAGTAGGGAAACCATATTTGGGCTGTTCATCTACTGATTGTAAGTTTTCACATTCTAGTAATATCAAATGTATTTTTAAAGGAGGGTGGAAACGTTAGGAATTTTATGTTAAATTGCATTGGAATGAATACCAGAAAGCTTTTAGCTCTGAGGTTTTGCAGTGACAAAACAGTGCTATTAATTGCTGCATGTGCCAGGAAGGGTTTGGATCTCTCTCTCTCTCTCTCTCTCTCTCTCTCTCTGTGTGTGTGTGTGTGTGTGTGTGTGCGTGTGTGTACTTTCATCTAGAGTATTATTGTAGTAGAGCTGTTAGGGAATTAAAAATGAACCCCATGCTATTGTCTCCTATTAAATGGATTTACTCTTACTTTAGGTACAAAAGGAAGCTACCTCCACGGCATCCTGGATGTAAACACTTGGTATAGAATAACATACCAGTATAATGGAATGTACTTTACACTTTGTATATTTTTATAAATATCATGTACTCTAGTGTTTGAAATATATTTTTTGTTTTAATAAAGACTTACAAACTAATAGCAATAAAAAGTGATTTAGGTATTATGGCTTTTTGTTTTGTATTTACTATCTTGATTTTACTAGAACGTATACCACTTATTGCTAGGGTTTTTTGGGTCTCTCTCTTCCTCTCTGTATGTGCAGTATGCATGTGTTCATGTGTGTTTGAATACATGTGTGTGGATGCTCTTGCCCATGTGTGCGTGTTTGTTTGGAGACCTGAGGGCGATACTGGGTGTCTTCTCTATTACTGTCTACTTTGCTCTCTTTGCTGCCCCTGGAGCTTTTGGATTTGCTGCTCATGCCCTCCTGAGTGCTGGGATTATAGGCTTGCTTACACGCCCTTTGATTTTTATGTAGACACTGGGGATTCAAACTCTGGTGATCATTCTTGCATGTCAAGCACTTTATTTACTGAGCCATTTCCCCAGCTCTGTGTTGTTGTTTTGAATGAAAGCAAACAAGTAAGGCCAACAATCTTTGTTTTCTTTTGCTTCAAATGCAATTGCAGTTAGTGTGAAGGAGCAGTGGGCCAAGGTTCAAAGACTCCCCTTTGTGTGTCTAGCTGATTCATGTGCATATGCACACAGCACATTCTTTGACAGCACTTAGCAAGACACACTCATTTAATCTAATGATGACCACATCTGAAATCATACATATATAGTCCGTTAACAGCAATGGACATAATCTGTTTATACCTTTTATTATAAAATTGAATATTTTTACCAAGTCCATAAACAAAGATTAAATGTTTCCTTTCAACAATTTTAAGATCTTGTACCTGTATTTAAATTAGAGCACATAAAAGATAGCCTTAGACCATTCAAAGGATTTAACAGCTAGTATTAACTTTACAGTATTCTTCCAACCAGATAGCTCCTTCTTGTAATTCTGTTCCTAGTAACACATTTAAAACATGTTCTTCATGAAGCTCACACATTGAGACACACATGAAAACAGATGGGGGAGAATGGACACAGTAAAGCATTTGAAATACACTAGGGGCCCAGACTGGCTACTTTAGGAAACAAATGCTTTGTTTTCAATAGTAACAAGGGCATAAAGACCAGAGAGAGTCAAGTGTAACTTCCACCTTTATAGTTCTCTGTGGCCTAACATCATCACCTAGAAGACAAGGCAACAGTTACCATGGAAATGCAATATGATGCTACAAAACATCTTGCAGATGTAGGAATTGCATTGTCATTTCTTTCCCTTTTTAGAATATGAATAACTTATTTATTCATATATATATAACATTTATATATATTATATATCACATTTTCAGTAAGTAGGTCTCACTCATTGTTATGGTCTGAATTATGTCTTCCCCAAATTTCTGTGTTAAAACTGTAAGTCCCATATTGACTCTATTTGGAGACAGAGCCTTTCAGGAGAAAACCTAGGTTAAAAGAGTCATTTGGCTGGGACCATATTGCAACAGAATTGATGGCCTCATGAAAAGTAACGGAGAGCCTGAGAAGATTGCGTTGTTAATGAAGTCATTTGCTGCTTAGCCTGGTGACCTGAGTTTGATCCCTGGAGCCCACATGGTGGAAGAAGAGAACAGACTCCTCCAAGTTGTCCTCTGACCTCAACATGCGTGTCATGGCCCAGGGCAGCATGCAGAAAATGAAGGCAAGTCCTAACAGCTCACCATTGGAAAAGGAGGTCGCCAAGGTACTTTATTAGGATGGCTTATGCTTTGGGGTTTTTTTTGGTTCTTTTTTTTTTTTTTTTTCTGGGGACCGAACCCAGGGCCTTGCGCTTCCTAGGTAAGCGCTCTACCACTGAGCTAAATCCCCAGCATGCTTTGGGTTTTGAGACAGAGTTTTAAGATGAAGTCCAGGATAGACTAGAACTTGCTACATAGCCCAAGGCTGCCCTTGAACTCGAGAGTACTGGAATTAATATGCATGAGCCATCATATTTCAAAAGACTTCATTTAAACAGTTCTTTAAATATACTTTATTATAAAAATGTTGCAAAGAAAGACACCTACTGAGACTAACCGGACCCAAGGTCGTAGCTCAGTGAACCTGGGCACAGATAAGGTGGACACTGGGAGCAGCAG
The DNA here is from genome assembly GCF_021556685.1 of Rattus norvegicus. NCBI lineage: Eukaryota > Metazoa > Chordata > Mammalia > Rodentia > Muridae > Rattus > Rattus norvegicus. Next base: position 97,115,308 of record NC_141541.1, on the reverse strand, counting down.
CTGTGGCGCTTCAGGCTGGATCGTACACTTCAGCACCAAGTATATCTCCATGTGCTCATCTAGCACCAGAAATGGAACGTTTGACAAAGTTAGACTTAAGAAACACTGACTTTATATCTGCTCTCATAACGCCCTTCTCTTGCCTGTCTTAAATCCTTTCCCGGCCCCTAATACTTAGCCTTTCCTGTTCTCTTTTTTACACATTAAACTGTACCCACATATATTTGTTTACATATATTATTGCTAGCATCCACACTTGAAAAGATTTAATTAAAATTTTTTTGTTTCCTTTTTTTAATTTTATTTTTTATTGGATTTTTAAATTTACATTTCAAATATTATTCCCTTTCCCAGTTTCCTGTCCATAAGCCCCCTATCCCATCTCCCCTCCCCTTCCTTCTGTGAGGGTGTTTCCCCCTATCCACTCCTCCTTTCTGCCTCCCTGCCCTGTCATTCCTCTAAACTGGGGAGTCCAGCTTTGGCAGGACCAAGGGCCTCCCCTCCCGTTGATGTCAAATAGGGCCATCCTCTGCTACATGTGCACCTGGAGCCATGGATCTGGCCATATGTATTCTTTGGATAGTGGTTTAGTTCCTGGGAGCTCTTGTTGGTTGGTATTGTTGTTCTTATGGGGTTGCTAGCCCTTCAGCTCCTTCAATCCTTTCTGTAACTCCTCCAATGGGGACCCTGTTCTCAGTTCAATGGTTTGCTGCTAGCATTCACCTCTGTATTTGTCATGCTCTGGCTGAGCCTCTCAGGAGACAGCTATATCAGGCTCCTGTCAGCATGCACTTCATCAATATTGTCTAGGTTTGGTGACTATAGATATGAGCTGGATTCCCCAGGTGGAGCAGGCTCTGAATGGCCTTTCCTTAAGTCTCTTCTCCAAATGTTGTCTCCATATTGCTATTTTTGTATATCCCCCTTTTAAGAAGGAATGAAGCATCCACACTTTGGTCATCCTTCCTCTTGAGCTTCATGTGCTCTGTGGATTGTATCTTGGGTAATTTGAGCTTTGGGGCTAATATCCACTTATCAGTGAGTGCACACCATGTGTTTTTCTGTGATTGAGTAACCTCACTCAGCATGACATTTTCTAGTTCTATCCACTTGCCTATGAATTTTGCGAGGTCATTGTTTTTGAAGGCTGAGTAGTACTCCATTGTGTAGATGTACCATGTTTTTTAAGATTTATGTGTATGTGCACAATGTGCACGCCTGGTGTCTGAAGAGGGCAGTGGATCTCCTGGGGCTGGAGTTACAGATGCTTGTGAGCTACCATATGAGTGCTGGAAACTGAACCCCGTCCTCTGCAGGAGCAACCACTGCTTTTAACAGCTGAGTGAATGCGCCAGCCCCGGATTTAAAAGATAGCACAAAAACCTTGTAAAACGAGAGACATTGAAATTAAATCCGCAAGGGAATGAGCTACAAGCACTGTGTGACTAATTTGGTTGATTTTCTAGCTTTTCTGATACGTTTTAGTAGTACAGAAAGGGAATTGGTGTAATTGTCCCCGATGAGTTTGAGCGGCTTTAGAGTGTGCATTTAGGATGTGCATGTTTGACTCCTCAAGCCCTCTTATGAGTGTGTTCAGGGGAGCGTTTTGTTGTTTTCTCCTAATTGTAGTTTGGGTTCTGGGTGGCAGAACCAGAGCAGAGTTGTTGTGTTAGAGGGAGTACAGAGTGTGTCCTTATGTAATCCAGCCAGAGGGCTGGTAACAGCCGAATCATAGAGGTTCTCCACATCATTGTCTCAGCTTCATACCTTCATGTAGGGGAGACAGGTTAGACAACTGTGCAATCACTGTATAGACGGCAGGGAAAAGCTTGTCTTACATTTACGTATGAGTAAAAATGGTCACTGCAGGCTTCTTACTGTCTTGGTTTGGTTAGCATTCTTATCCGTGGACCAATAGCTTCAATCAAGATGAATGGGACTGTGGTCATCAGTAGGTTGGATATCCCCTTCTGTGGCTCGGGGTTTGGACACTAGCTGTCCTACTACAAGGCACAGAATCTACCAACGTAAGAGTGGCAATGCCTCCTAGGGACAGGAAGAGATAATGGCTAGACAGAAGCTTGAGTTTCTGTTTTTAGGATTAATGTCGTTTTCTGTCACTTTGCTGAGCTGTGGACACAGAGCTATGTCTTACTCATCCTTGTGCTTCCTGTTTGTGCCCCAGCAGTACCAGGCACAAAGGATGTGGTAGACAGAAGATCTGTTATGGGAAGACGCTGATGAGACAGAGTAGACAGGAATTTGGAGGCAGGAATGTGGCCTGTGGTAATCTCTCAGTTTTTGTATAGTTAACTGCCAAAGTGAGAGAAATGTTGGCACACTGAAGTGTATGCCTCCCGCTGACTATAGATAAGTGATTGTGTACCATCATAATTGTAATGTATTGATTATTTTTATGTTTGTGGGTGTTTTGACTGCATATTTGTCTGTGTACCACTTGTATGTCTAGTGCTCTTAGAGGACAGAGCATGCTGCTAAATCCCATACGGCTGTAAGCTGGGAATTGTGGGTGCTGGGAATTGAACCTGGGTCCTCGGCAAAAGTATCAGATACTCTTAGCCACTGAGATGGCTCTTCAGCCCAGGATTATATTTTAGATTTCTAAATTATGTCAGTAGAGAGGTATATTAAGAAGACAAAGGGAATACCAGAGAGGGATGACAATGGAGGAAGGGGAAAAGGGACTCTTGTAGAAATGTAGCCACTGAGAAATTAAAAGCAAGCACAGAGAAGGCATTGATAATCAGCTTGGCACAGCCATTTCACAGTATTGGTATACATTTTAAAACATGTTATACACCATAAATAATCCAAATTTTGTTAGCTGATACAAAAATATTAAGTATGGTTTTAGGTTGAGCAAGAAAATTTGGATGCCACTTAAGTTTAGTACAGAACAGTAGCACACATTTAAGCAAAAGTTCAAGGAAGTTAACAAAGACTGGTGTTGATTGTATTTACCTGGTTTGTCGTGACCTTATTCTACAGTCATGTCTGGAATCTCAGGTTTAAATAACCCCATCTCTAGTGTTTTATCTAGAGACTGGTCAATTTTCACTGAGGAGTAAAGCAAGACTAGATAAAGAAAAGTTGAGATTTCCTTTAAAAGAAGAAAAGAGAGAAAAGACTTTTTTCTCCTGCTTAAAAAAATTGTATGAATTTTTCTTCTCAATTTTGAAGTGAGAGAAGGGAAGGGTTACCAGATGAGAATGTGTTTATGACCAAGACGAATGATCCTGGTGAAAAATCGCCCTTGCTGTATTCCCGGTGGGTACAGTGTTTAAGAGAAGTAAGACCAAAGACAGGAATATGTCTTCAGCTTTATTGTCCGGAATTTACAATTACAAAGTAGTCCAAAGTCATTTCTCAGTACTGCTGCATAAAATATACATATACACATACTTAGAAAAATTATAAAATGTTCTTTAAAAATTACGCTATAATAAGATTTCTCCTCATTTACTGACCAAGCATAAAAAATATACCTCATATGCACCTTTATCTTTTACAGTCCTATTGACATTTGTGTTTATAACTGATCCATACATTCAAAGAACTGAAGGCATTGTTTCACTGCAACAAACTTCATAAAAGGATTGGAAATTTTAAGATGTCAAGAGTATTTAATATTTGTAAACACTAGGAAACAAACATGTTCCCTGTCTAAACATCTAGCTGCTGGTTGGTAGTTAAGGTTTCTTAATTTCTGTTACAGTGCTAACCGTGCTCACTTGGACACAGGACTGTCTTGTCTGCCGTTCTGTGGGCATAGATAATTTCATCAGTCTGGGTATCTCTTGGGCATCCCATAGGGCTCCCTGTCCTGCTGGTCCTCTCATATCTTGACTGGAGTATGTCTTACAGTGGTTGCTTGGGCTTTGAGTCTCAGTGACTTCAAACATTTATGTATACCACTTCTTAAAATCACTCTTGCCTTCCAGAACACTGGATTTTCCCGTAATGTACATGGTGTGACTAGAACAAGAGCTATATTGGCATCTTGGACAGGACAGATCAGGTTTAGAATTACAGTTTATTTTAGGGAGACCTCTGGTGCACCTCCCATGTGAGGAAGAAGGAAGGAGAGAGGCAGGACTTTTGGAATCACACAGGAGTTAACAAGAACCAGTGTTCTGCTTTGGAGTCATGCCCTGCTTCTTTTTTTTTTTTTTTTTTTTTTTTTTTTTTGGTTCTTTTTTTCGGAGCTGGGGACCGAACCCAGGGCCTTGCGCTTCCTAGGTAAGCGCTCTACCGCTGAGCTAAATCCCCAGCCCCTATGCCCTGCTTCTTAACTAGTGTTTGTGTAACACATCTAAATACCCATTCTCTCTTCTATAATGTATCAGTCCTGGTCACATTCTCCTTTCCCTTTCTCCACTGTCCCTGACTGCCTTTTGCATTCCCTGGACTAACCCATTATCTGCTTTATACAGTTTGTCTGTGACTCATCAAAGGCACATATTCTGTCCAGTAGTTACTCTCTCAAACTTGAGAGACAATAGGAGCCCAAAAGAAAGGATAGTATGGAGGGCTGAAACAGAGATTTGTCATCTGGGGCCATTGGCAGGAAGAGAGGAGACTTGACTGTAGGAGAGAGTATTGGACTTGAGGTAAAAAGACTTGGGTTCAGGTCCTAGATGTATTGTTTAGAGATTTATGGCCTTGAACAAGTCAACCCTTTCTGATTAACATCACAATACTTGTCTACAGAAATCTACTTGTAAATTATAATGGTTTTGTTTGTTTGTGTGAGTCTTGATGTCTAGCTAACTGGCTTGAAACTCTACATAGGTCAGGCTGGCCTAGAACTTGCAGCCATCCTCTCCTCCCTCCCAAGTTCTGTGACCACGGGCATGTGCCACCAGAACTGGCAATGATAAAGTTCTATGTAAACATCAGTTGTTTGATGGATTAGAAATGAATAGAAAGGGAAAAATTATTTTTGAGGCTCAGTGGTAGCCAGATGTGTTATGTGGATGTGCAAACTACACCCAGATGTTTCCCCTACCCACTACCTTCCAGAAGGACCCTGTTGGTTCACTTTGACTCTCTGCTCATTGAGTTGCTGGTCCCAACAAATGATATTACAGTCTCTTCCTTGTGAAGAGCATCTGCCTGGAGCCTTGAGGATGATGAGCACCATCACAAAGCCAGCTTTCCAGAGGCAGATTTGAATATCACTGGAAGAAAAATGCAGTTTGACACCAAGGACAAGACTTCCTGTTATTGGTACAAAACAAGGATCACTGCCCAAAAGGAAAGAATTATTAAAGGAAAGCTTCCTTGGTAATGACTTGCTGCAGAGAACTTGATCCGTCCTTCAACTGCTGGGTAAATTACTTTCATTTTTGAGATGTATTCAGAAACCACACTGATATCTTGGTCACCTGGAAAAAGAAAACATATATTATTCTACTCTAGAAAAAAAAAGATCTATTAACAATAAGAGAAATTAAGTCTCTAAAGTTGTTGGAGTTGAAAAAGAGAAGACATCTCTCTTGATTCCAGGGGTAAAGCATCTTAGAAGACAAAAATGCTGGTAGTTTTAAGTTCAAAGAATTTGATGGCGCTATGTTCTCGACACGAGCTTCAGCACTGGGCAACAGGGAGCAGCACATTTCCTCTGCCCTAAGGCTTCTAAGAGGCTGTTGGCATCACAGCTGTAATAGACTAGAGCCCAGGGCACTGGGGACCTGGGCCAAGACTTAGTTGAGAAATAAAGGTGGCTTTCTTTCTCATGCTGTCTGTTCAACATCTTCACATACTTGTTGATGGGACACTGAAGGTTTCTTCCAGAAGAAGGTGGATAAAGAGATAAGACTTGCTGAGACAGATCCACAATGACCCAAAGAATCTTATTATTTAAATCATGCCATGTGGATTCATAATTGAAGCTATTAATACCTGGCACTGTTAATACACAGTAGATTACTGTTAAAATAATCATGGACCAGGTGTGACAGCACACACCTTTAATCCCAATGCTTGGGAAGCAGAGGCAGGAGAATCTCTCTGAGTTCCAGGCTGGCCTGATCTTCATAGTAAGCTCCAGGCCAGCCATGATTACCTAGAGAGACCCTATCTCTAATAAGTGTGTCTTCCCTGGAGTTGGATAAATGGGATCATGTGTACTGGGGAAGGGATGGCATGATGCTTGCCAGTGCTGTGCGGTTGTTAGCAAAAGCAGGAGGGAACCAGCAACAAAGGCATCGGTCTCTTCTGCCTTGCTCTTCTCTGCCCAGTTCTTTTGTGCTGAATACCTTTGGGAACAGGAGAGGAAGAGACACTTGTGCTTACCAGAGTCATGTTTTAATAATTCATCTTTTATCATTTGGAATCCATCCCCACCGTTGACCAGATAGCTTGGGAGGACCACTTTATACACTTTATCCATTTCGAGAGGCTCATAGATGGGCACTCGACACTTGGTGCAGAGAACTTTTAATTGGACCACTCTGTCCCAGGGCTTTCGGGAAATATCATACACCACATGGATTCCTAGAAGAGAAATGAGACCATGTTTTTGCTGAGTCCAAGGGGACTTTTGCCTATGAAAAGGCTTTTGGCCAAGATCTAGAACTGGGATACTAGATTGTGTTACTTTAGTTACTGTTCTAGTGAATTTCATTGGGACTATTGGTGATGGTGTACCTCCCCTCAGCTTCATCCTTGAGTCCTCCAGGAGAATTGACCTCAGAAAGGCAAGGGTGGTTTTGCTGGGAGAAATCCCATATTTTTCCTCTCTATAATCCTGAATTAATTGGTCCAGTGATGACTCACTGGGTTTGGAAATTAAGGGATGTGTGCATCATTGCAATGGAGCATTTGCAACAGCTCTGAAGACTGAGTGTAGCAATTTGGGATTTGGTGATTTACACAGGTAAGCGTACTCAGCACTTTGCTAGAACATGAGAACACCACAGGTCCTTGTCTCTGCCCTGGAAAAATGTCCTCTAAGTCAGGGTTACCCCACAGACCACAGGTCAGGGTCTCCTGTCAGACAGCCGCACCCAGCATTCAGTTCCGTGAACTAAAATGAAAATGAGGTACATTCTTGGAAATCCTAACCTAGGAGCAGGAGGATCGCAACACATTTGAGAGCTACATAGTTTGAGTTTAGCCAGGAGTGAATATTAAATAAAATTTGACAGAGTAAATACTCTCGAAAGAATGAAGCCAGGCACAGTGGGACATTACTATATTACCAGCATTTGGGAGATGGGGGCAGGAGGATCAAGAGTTAAAGGCCAACTTTGGCTACATAGTGAGTTTGAGGTCATTCTGGGCTAAGTAAGATCACTGGGGTTGGCACCCTGCCTTCCTCCCAGCAGGATCAGAGCAGATTGTCTTTTTTCTCTCTTAGTTCCTTTGAACCCTAATATGGTCACAGGCAGTTAACTATAATGAATAAAGCTTTTGTTTTTGCTTAAGAATGTTACATGTGCTATGTTGTGGTGGTGAAAACCTTTAATACCAGGACTGGAGAGACAGAGGCAGGTAGATCTCTGAGTTCAAGGCCAGCCTGGTCTACAGAGTGAGTTCCAGGACTGCCAAGACTACACAGAGAAACCCTGTCTCGAAAAACAAGCAAACAAACAAACAAAAAGAATGTTACAAGCATCCACCCACAAGTAAGATTCCTACAGAAAGACCTCATGTCAACTGATCTGACTAGTGTTTGGGAGGTCAGCTCCCATGGATAGATACATTTTCTGGTGTCCAAATCAAGGTTGGCAAAAGAATTCATTGCCAGGGGCTTGGAACTTTGTCCTCAACCTAACCTCAGTGACTCCAAGAGTCCATCATCACTGAAAGATGCGGTTGACTGGGAGAAAATCCAAAGCAGCCCAACCATAGAAGGGGTGAGCAGGGAGATGAGATGGCCTCACCTTGAGGGACAATGTGCCCTGTAGGATGTGCCACTTACCACCCACTTGCAGGAACTCCCCTGTGGACTGGCCATATCGATGCACACTGTGCTCAAAAGCCTTCTTCAGGGTGGACCCTTTCAATTGGACAAGGTCAAATGTCCCTCCAAAGGGCAGCACAGCAGCCAGGTTCTCCCAGGTGATGGTACCTTAGGTAGTTAGAAGTGAAGCAGGAAGGAAAAAAAGCTCAAGAATACGCTTACCCAGAGACCAGCTCCCTTTGGGCTGAGGGAAGAAAGGGGAGGGAAGTCACAGCAGCTGTGTTTAATTTTGGGAGGGAATAAATCGAAAGCTTCTGCCCTGCTGATCACTACTCTGCAAGGCGGTTGAGCTCTCCAAGGACCAAGTCCACCGTTTTCAGCTTTGGATCTCCTGGTTTAGGCTGAATCTCCAGGACTTGGTTAAACACTGCATAGTTCTACACAAGCAGTGTGTTCTAGCCACCTGCCCTATTTACCTAAAATGAGCTTGGAGACTACACTAAACGGTATAACAGTACGTTAGGGATGACCGCAGGAGAGCTTTCAGTGTCTGTCTAGTGGATTTGTTTTAATGTATCATAGGACCTCGGGTATCTGTAAATAAATAAAGTGTGTCTTCCAGCATAGAAAGCTAATGCATTGATCTTTTTCTTACCAGAAGTAAAAATGTTCAATACTTTTTATAAAACAGGAGCAATAGCTTTTCAAGCCAGAAATTTAGAGAAAGCATGGGTTTTACTTGGTGCCTACATCTGTATGAAATGTGTGTGTGTGTGTGTGTGTGTGTGTGTGTGTGTGTGTGTGTGTGTGTATTTATTTGTCCAAGCACTGGGCTTAAATAGCTCTAACACAAACTTATAAGACCAGTATGTTGGTTCGTGGTGGGCAGCAGAGGGTGCTGTGGGCACAGTTGGGGAAGAGACACCAGAGACAGCTAGAGAAGCTGGGGCCAGGTGCATACCATTGTTCCTCTCATCAATGGGGGACCGGATGCCACCTCCATTTACAATGCACATGGACACGTGGTTCCAAAACATTTCATCTGGGTGTCTGAGGTTGTTGTTAATCTACAAGAGTGGAAATTTAGTTACTCAGGTCTTCTTTCTTGGTATCATTTCCAGGAATCTGATTATCTTTACTGAGAAAACAAAGTATTCTTCCCTACTCCCATGTCCCCAGAGATTTCCCAACTGTCACTAAAACTCATTGTATACATCATTAATCATAAAACAATTATTAACCTATCTTTTATTAGCCTTCAATCAGTCAGAAGCTAAAGTATACTGTGACCAGACCCATGTCACTCTTTTAGGACAGAGGACTCCTGACCAACTCCTCAAACCTATTCCCCAGCTAAGGCACATAGCAACAGGCTCTCTCTAGCTGGTGTCAAGACTGCTCCAGGACAACAGGATGCTCCAGCCTGTCCTTTACCTACCTTATGCCAGGAATAGGCAATCAAATCAGCTTCATCCTTACTTTCCTTTTACAAAGCACACGTTCAGCTACAGCATGTGAAAACACATGCTTTGTTTGTTTTGAGCCAGAGTCTCTCTATGTAGCTCTCAGTGTCCTAGGGCTTGCTGTATAAATCAGGCTGGCCTCAAATTTAGAGAAATCCACTACTCTATCATAACTATGTATTTTCCTTCTGTGCTTGGAAAAGAAGTACAAGTTATATAGGCTCATGCTTTTTAGAGCCAAGAAGACAAACCAGGGAAGACCTGCTCTGTCAAGTCAGGTCCAAGCAGACGTACTGTGTCAATATCTGGTGCACTTCCTGTCTTCAGATCATCTTACGGAAAGAGAAACCTCAGATTTGGACATCTAAGGAAGACGTATTTTAAAAGGTTTTCGTCTTTGTAAAGCAGTAAAGTGACACTCCCCTAAGCTCTTTGAGCCTCCTTGCCAAATTATTCAGTATGAAACCAGTCATGCATCTGTCTGGACACTGAATGTACCAAAGTCCCTAATTCTGTCCCTTGTTGTACCTTCTCTCCATCTTCCTTTCCTCCCTCCCTAGATGCAGCCGCTTTGCCCTGAAGGCGTCTCACCATGGCATCACAGATCAGGTTTCCCATGTTGCACTCTCTGAAGCGGCACTCCTGAGCGGAGCCATTCAGGTAGACGATGGTTCTCCCGAGTTCCTGTGTAGAATAATTATCTAATTTTATCCTCCACTGGTTAATGTCTGCTTTGATGGCTGCATCTAGAAAGAAAGGACATCAAAAAGGTGCAAGTGAGAGGAAAGGCCTGTCTGTAATTCAGGCAGATCTCCTAGTGGGTCCACTGGAGAGAAATCAAGCCCCGCCAGTCTTCCCTGCTGGAAGTACACATTGGTCACATCTGTGCATTTTGGTCATGGCTATGAAATCCCTTAGGAATGTTTGTTTTGTTTTTCTGACATTAATACCCGGGTATATTTTACCTCAAAGATGTTTTGAGCATCTCGACACCAACTCAAACATCTAGATGAGCCCGTCAGCCCACCTAGGATGACACCACGGTCTTGCCATAAGGTTTGAAAAGCTGGGACAAGTACAGAGGGTCTGCTGAGGGTGTGGTTCTCAGCTTGCTTCCTCTTCAGCTGCTGAAAAGCCTAGGTTGTGAGCACAGACTCTCCTGCCTCACTGCCCGTCCTTCTGAGCTGATGATTGTAAACAGCAAAGGGCTAGTAGAAGGAATCATGACAGAGGGTCCAAGCATCATATGAAAACAGATGGCATAACAATGTTCTTTTATTCTGAGTCTCAAAACACAAGGTACTTACTTCCTGACAGATATGGGGGTATAATATACACCCAGCCTAGGCTATATATGGAGAGGCTGCCTCAAAACAAACAAAACCAGAAAAAAAGAAGTATTTGCTCGTTTCATGAATGAAGACACTGAGGTGCATACCACACTCACTGTCACTGCCTCTTGTTAGGTGGGCCAGATTTTGAGCACCACTCTGTCCTAGTTGAATTGCTTTTCTTTGGTTGTCTATTCCTCCCTAGAGAGGAGCCGATGGTGGCTTTTGCCTCACAGGACTAAGCTTTTGCAAAGCAGGAGAAGCGATAGGGCTCTGAGCAGACTTGGGAAAAATTATGAGTACTTGGGAATTTGAAACTTCCTTATGAATAAAGAGAGCAAATGCAAGGGAGCAGCTAAATTCTTCACAAGTGTCACAGTCATTTATTTCCTGAAACAAAACGAACAGAAAAGGGGATGGAAGGTCTAGCGGCTGCCTAACTTTTCATGTGGTAGATTCCCCCCAGATCTCACCTTCACGAATGGTGCTGTTCAGAAGAATGGGATTTCCATAGGAAGTGACAACATTTCCTTTATCATCAAACTCAACCTTCAGATAGCCCAGGTATTTGCCAAAGGCATAGGCCTGGACCACGGGAACCTTTCGCCCATCGTCAGAGGTGACTATGAATGGGTACTTCCCAGCAGGCACTTCTTTGGAAGGTGGATTTCCTGAAATGAAAGAGGCAGATTTGGTCAGGTCAGCCTTTGCTTATATAGCAGGCCACCAGCGGAATGACATCGGATTTACCTGATGAGTCACCATCTGCTGTTGTACACGGCTGGTCTTTCAGAGCCCCATGGACATTTGCCATTGACTCCAAATGCCATTCTCTACTCAGTAGGCATTTACTAAGCTGTTTCTAAGTCTGGGGCATTGTGCCTGGTGATCTGATGTGATGTGGGTCATACAGAAATAGAATCCTGCTAAGATTATCCCTCTTTCATGCAGACTCTGTCTCTGCTCCTCCTGACTGAATGAAAGCTAAGCCATTTTGGTGTACTTCTGTCTCTGTGTAAAACCCTCCTGCCTCTGCTTCCCAATGGCTAGGGTTACAGGTGTGCACTACAACATCTGCCAAGCAGTATAGCAAGGGGACCGGAAGTGGGTGAATTAGCAATTCTCATTCTACAGGGTTGTTGAGACAGTTTAGTGTCTTAAGATCCTCAGTGTGTGCTGGCCAGGCATAGTAAGTACACCATTTTTACTGTATGCCTCTTCCTGTAGAGATGAAGGCATTCTCTAGAAACCTTGTGCACACACTCAAGGGCCTGTAGTTGTTAGTGAGGACCAAGAAGGGATGACGGAGTTGTTCTTAGGGGGTTTTAGAGCAGCTACATCCTCCGTGGGGACCAACAAGCAAACACATTCTCTCCCCAGCTCTTCATATCAGTCACACTCGGCAGGCCTGTATCTCATGGGGGGGCCACAGGAAGAACGTGGGAGCCATTCATCGCCCAGAGGCCTCCTTGTTTGCCTGAGGTGAGAGTGGCCACAGAAGATACCCAGCATCACATCGCTTGCCATGTTTAACTTCTTTCCAGGAATCGAGTTTATTTTTAAATTTTTGTTGTGTGTGGGGTGAGGTCATATGTATGGGTCCCAGGATCAAACTCTGGTCTTCAGGCTTGGAGGCAGGCATCTTTCCCTGCTGAGGCGACTCACTGGCCTGTACATTTAAGTCATTTCACCCCTCCTTGATGTATACTGTGTGTAGTTCCAAGCTGGCTTTGATCTTAAGATCCTCCTGCTTTAGTCTTCCACATAAATGCTGGGACTTATGGGTATGACCTGTTACGTGAGTCATAATTTATATCGAATGTCTGTGGAAGTGACATCGTTTGGGTTGTTTAGAATCAGATTATAAAGCACATAGGACTCTACTGGATGCTTACAAAAGGTCCAGAGGACTTCAGCACACGCTCATTTCACACATGAGTCAGTTCTGAGAGCCGGCTGGGACTATAATTTCATTTATCTCTCCAAGCCTCCCACGAGGCAGGCCACATTATCAAGTGTACTTTACACATGAGAAGACTGACTGCTGTAGCAGATGCCCAAGGGCACATGGTGCTGCTGGAAACCAGAGCTGTGGGACCCTGACCTTACGTCCTTGCTTCCCTCTAGAGCAGTCCACCCTGGGTTATTCTCCGAGAATCTGCAAGATGGTTGGCACAGGCCACTAATGAACTTACAAGCAGAACCAGGTTTGTGTCTTCCTGTCCCAGTCTCTTTCAGGGTCTTTTAATTTACCTAAGAAAAGCCAAGGTGGCATGCTAGGAAGAACTTACTCCAGGCCCTGTCAACCTCTAGAGTCATAACAGAGCAGGACACAAGCACAGCACACGCCAGCCATACACAAGCTAGGACAGCTGCTTCCAGTGCCAGGGTCCCACTGTGCTTGCAGATGGTTCAAGACACCGTTCGTGACAGGGAGGAGGAACGCTACTAATCTAATCCTCCTCTTCCCCTTCTGTGCTTCTTTGGCCCAGGACAGACCCTGCCCTGCACTGCAGGGGACTAGTTATTTAGGGAAGCCTCCTCTTAGCTTTGCGGAGACTTCCTCTTCCGGGCAATGCTTGGGAAGTTGTAATTCCCCTAACTGTCCATGGAGTGGCAGAGAATATCCCATCCAAGTGGAAAAAGGATGAACAAATTGCAGAAATCTGGCATTCGGCACTTTCTTGGAAATTAGAGAGAGTAGCAAGCCAGACTTCTAGCCTTGGGTTTCTTTCTTTTTTTCTCCCTTCCATGGCAATATCTTAAACAGAATGTTAGAGATTAGGAACCTGCCAGGCCTGTCAAATGCCCCAATTAGCTCAGCATGCACTCTGCAAAATCAGCACCCTCTGCCAGGGAGCACCTACTTTCTAGTTCAGAAAGGTCTTGATGTTCCTTTTCTGAGAACAAAAGATCCGTCAAGGTTATCTCTGTCAGGAACTCAGCTTCCTTTGTGGCTGAGTTAGGGCTGGCCGCTAATCTCCACCTTCATCTTCACTGAGTCCCCCTCACTCCTCCACACATTTCACAACTCAGAAAACCACCGGCGAGGGGGAAAACAATCCAGACCTTCAAAATGTCCACACCGGTCCACGTTATTCAGCCAAAGGCCTAAATGTTTATTACTTTTGCTGTGCTGGGAATTTTTCTTGGACATGCATTTCCAATCCCGCTTCTGCTCATATTCTACCTCACTTAATCCCCATTATGTTTTTTTTTTTCATTTCTTTTAAATTTTTTGAGGAAACTACACCACTATCATAAGTTTTTGTTAAAGAAAGCTTGGGCTCAAAGAGATGATGTAAATTGATAGACAGTGTTGATGGGAACAAACTGAGCCTGTAAGAGGACCAAGCCCTTTTCACAATCCCAAGCCAGATTCCAGGGGAAGAAAAATGCAATCCTGCACGCAAGACCAGCAAACAGCAGAGCTAAGGCAGCCCAAGCTTCCAGCCTGTAACACACTCAGTGCTCAGGACATGGGGGGCTGTGAGTTCTCAGGAGATGACCAACTTTCCTTATATCAACCCTGCTTGGGGTTGGATCCATTTATTTACGGTCATTCTTTTCAGAGCTGGGCTTTCAATAGACTCATTTCAACTTTGAAAGCAGCCCCTTGAGGAGTAGCTGCCTCGGATTATGGCTGCGTGCATGCAACATGATGTGGCTTTGCTCAAAAGGAAGTGGGTGCTGAAGCCCGGCCAGGCAGAGGCTATCTAAAAGGACGAGAGTGAGTGGTCACTGGAATGGGGAAAGCCTCTGTGCTGACCTAAGAAACATCCAGGGAGATCACTGCCAAGGCCACTGGTCAGACCTCTGCCCTTTGGCTGGTTCTCCAGTGCACACAGGAAACCCTGAATGTCACCAGTTCTTATCAAGTGCCTGGAAACAGTTCCTTGGAGAGTGTCTCTGTACTGTGCCTGTGACAAATGTTAGGGTTGTTTTGGAAAGGCACGATGATCTAAAGCCCAGCCTTTCTTTTCCTGGTGCTTGTTCGTGCGTGCGTGCGTGCGTGCGTGCGTGCGTGCGTGCGTTGGGGCAGGAGTCTCACTATTTATTCCTAGATACTTAAATTTAGGGAATTTATACTGTAGACCAGGCTGGCCTCATAGACTTGCCTGCTTCTGCTTCCCAAGTTCTGGGATTAAAAGTGTTCATCTCTGCACTAGGCCCTGTTTTTTGTTTTTGAGACATGCTCTCATGTAGCCCAGGTGAAGATGACCTTATACTTCTAATCCTCCTGCTTCTACCTCCCAAGTGCTTGAATTACTAACCTGTGCCACCTCTGCCTTAAAACCAAGCTTCTTCTTTTTTTAAAAAAAGATTTATTTATTTTTATTTATATGAATACACAGCAGCTGTCTTCAGATCCTGTTACAGATGGTTGTGAGCCACCATGTGGTTGCTGGGGAATTGAACTCAGGAGCTCTGCAAGAGCAGTTAGTACTCTTAACCACTGAGCCATCTCTCCAGCCCAGTCTTGTACATGTACCCTCAGCTCTTATATATCTATGATTACAAAGAATATGTCATTTCCAGAAGTCCATGTTTCAAAAGAAGCTTCTTAAGCTGAGGGTCATGACCCCATGTAGGGGAGGGTACTGTGACTGAATGGCAGGTTTCTGAACATACCATGACCAAAATTTCTACCCCTGCCCAGGATGGATCTCAGAGTGATTACCCACACTGCATCTGAGGCTTCATTGTAGCCTTGATTCTGAACACATGTGCACTTTGCACTGCATGTGTGGTCACACTGTGACAATATTGATCAACTCTGAAAAAGCATTGAAGCTGCTGAAGTCTCAAATACTCAGCCAAGACTTAGGTCTTTACATAAAAGTAAGCAGATCCATCTTATTAATTTGCACACTTGCTTTAGTCTTTAGTAAATGGTAGTCTTTAATAAATGGTAAAAATATATACATACCAACGAATTACTTTAAAGTAAGTTTCTTTCATTGGTGAGATGGCTCAGTGGATAAAAATGCTTGAAATAAAAGCCAGAGTTCTATCCCATGAACCCACAACAGAAAGAAGGAAAACCAGCTCTCTGGGTTTTCTCTGACCTCCACACATGTGCTCTTGAATATACATACTCACACCTACAAATGCACACGTCAAATACATATGCAAACAATAAACTTAAAAATAAAATAATTTTCTGATTCATTATCTGTTAAATCTTGACATGCACACCTAATTTAAAATATTCCTATACCCACAGTTACATAAAAATATCCTGAGCATACAGGGGTTGTGAGCAGAAAAGCTTTCAGCAGGCATGTTCTGAAAGTACACCGTGGAGAGAGGGGCTGGACAGTGGCTGCCAGGCTGAGCCTGTGGCACGGTGCCTACTGAGCATGCCCAAAGCCCTGAGCCTGATTCCAAGCACCGTATCAAATTAGATGTGGTTGCACATGCCTGTGACACCAGCGTCCAGGAGAGGGAGGCACGAGGACACAAGTTCAAAGCCACCCTTGGCTACCTAGCAAGTTCTTTATCTTTAAAAAGGTGACGCACATACCATGCTGACTGAAAGGACCACCAGCAGTGATCTCTCTCTTTCCTTGTTACTCTAACATAGCAGGTATGCATCCACTCTGCCCTGAGGTCAAGAACACAGAGCAGTTTCTAGTTCAGCTACTGTATAATTCTTTTGTGAATTCTCATTCATTTTTAATTCTATGATCTTCACAGAATTTCTGTTCTTGAATTCCATATTTAGTGAACGTGTGCTTTAGACTAGGATCAATCATACTGAAAATAAAGAAGTTAGAAAAACAACTGACTAAATATTTTCAAAGGGCTGCATAAACTCTGGCACGGTGGTCCATGCCTTTGATGATAGCAGTTGGGAGGCAGAGGCAGGTGGATCTCTGTGAGTCTGAAGCCAGCCTGGTCTACACAGTGAGACACGGCCTCACAAACAGAGGCTGTACTGATTACCATCCACTTAGCAACAGTGCACAGCCGCCTCTCATATGTTAGCCACCCAGGCTAGCGAGAGAAGGATAGGAAAACAGCCAGACCAGTCAAGAGACATGAAACTTCTGTACCGCTGAAGTCTTTGACTTCTAAAGGAACACACAGTGAGGAAGTTCTAGGAACCAGAATGATTCGAGAGTGTGAAGGGACATGGGGATCCAAGAGTGGAGTTCTGAAGTGGCTGAGGTGAGTGGAGGTGACAGTCATTCAGGATATTTGGAAAGGATTCTGTGAGCCTGGGGTACTGAGTCTGTTGTCCGCACAGACTAAATAGTTAATCCTTACAGGGTGCAGGCAGGAGCTGGTGTGCAGACACAGATAAGAAACTGGGTACTAACCACTTGGTGACATGGGACGGTGCTGGGAAGCCATTGGTACTGTGGAAAAGACAGGGGCAGGTTGTATGAACCCCCACACTTTACCATAATAGCTTATACTATAATATTGCAGTAGACATTATACATTGTTCTATTAAAAAAAACTGAACCAAACCAAACCAAAACAAAACCTTCCTAAAATCTCCCAGAGTAGTTAATAGTTAATAGTTAATAGTTAATCTCTGCGCACGACTGCTTTCCTAGGAAGCAGTATGTCAGAAAGGAAGGGGTGACACATTCCTAGTACTGAGCCCTTTACAGAACTGCAGATTAGAAACTGATGTCTGCACTTATCCAAGAGAAGAACCAAATGGCAGGCAGATGGGAAGCAGCCCCTAGGAATCTCTTCAAGAGTCGTAAAGACTGGGCAGTACTTTGGCATGCCTGCACAGGCTCCAACTTGAACTTCCTTCCCTACTTTTTATCATGGACCATTTTTGTGACTCCAGAGTGCAACTCCTTCAGAGGCACCATCTCCCTCCTGGGCCTCATTCCTGCAGCTCTCACACTTTGCAAGTGCTTCCTGTCATACTGTTAGAAGGGGGATCTTACAGTCAAGATTAGCCTAGTCAGCACATAAGGGCCTTGCCAGCCAGAACTGCAAAGCAAAGTGTGACTCTGTTTCTATAAAAAACGAAACAAACAGGCTGGAGAGATGGCTCCGTGGTTAAGAGCACTGGCTGCTCTTCCAGAGGTCCTGAGTTCAATTCCCAGCAACCACGTGGTGGCTCACAACCATCTGTAATGGAGATCTGATGCTCTCTTCTGGTGTGTCTGAAGACAGCAACAGTGTACTCACATATATGAAATAAATAAATCTTTACCAAAACAAGACTCCCCCTGCCCCCCCACCCCCCCTCCAAACAAATAACAGGAGGTCCTGTCTCCAGGTGAAATGAAACAAAATAACAAGAAAAGAAACAGCAGAACAACAACAATAAAAGCAGGATCCTCAAAGCAGGATCCTCTGGATGCTTTGGGAATTTTCGGATTACTTTATACACAGCTATGAGAGTGCTCACGTTTGCACGCGTACCCATTAGATCCTCTTGTTAAATGTCATGCTTACTGTGGCTCACAGCCAACGTAGAGGAGGAAGCGGCAGGAGTGCCAGCTCGCTCCTGCTGTGCATTGTAGACTTCTAATACTCCTTGGAGAAAAGCTACAAAGCCTTTGAACAGGTCCTATCCACAGAGCTGCCGTAGAACGGCACTAAGAGCAGGCAAGTCTGTGGACCCTCCTGAAACTGCTGTGACTTGGATGTGGCTTGTCCCTTCTGTGTTCGTGTGCTAGCAGCTTATTAGTCCTCTCTGTGGTGACACAGGTACAGTGGAACCTTCGAGGGGTGTTTAATGTGAGGTGATGAGCCAGCAACCTCCACTTGGAAGAGATTAGTTCTCTTGAGCCCACAGTCAGTTCTGTGAGAGGGAGTGGTTGTAATGGGAGGGCCACCACACACCCCTGGCCTCCCTGTCATGTTCTTTCCCTTTCCCGATTCTCTCCTGTGTTGTGTTGTGAAGAGCCAAGGGGATGTTCACTTGAGGCCAAACCAGTGAAGTCAGCCAGTGAGGTCAACTGTTCCCAGACTCTTAATCTTCATTCAACACTGTGATAGACTCCTTGTTAGGAAGCCAATGTACCCAGAGGGGGTCAGGTGACCTGCCTGTTCAAGGTCATTCAAGTGAGTTAGCAATGAGGACTTTTGACTCAATATTCTCATTCCAAATATAACATGTATTCAGTACTTAACATTCTAAGAAGTTCTATGAAAATAACAATAGTAGTGAAGAAGAAGGGGAAGAAGAGGAGGAGGGGAGGAGGGGGGAGGGGAAGGAGAAGGAGGGGGAAGGAGAGGAGGAGAAGGAGGAGGAGGAGGAAGAGGAGGAAGAGGAGGATGAGGAGAAGAAGAAGAAGAAGAAGAAGAAGAAGAAGAAGAAGAAGAAGAAGAAGAAGAAGAAGAAGAAGAAGAAGAAACTTTCCAAGCCAGATGTAGATGTGCACGTTTATAATCCTACCATTCCTGAGAGGTAGAGGCGAGAGAATCACAAGACTGGGGCTAATCTGAGCGAGATAGTGAGACTCTGTCTTAGAAAACCAAAGGCCAGGGATATAGATGCTTAAAATAGAGCAAGGCCTGGATTCAGGTCCAAGAACCACTGAAAACATCTTAAAAATATATTTATCTTTAAAAAATTCTTACCACCAACTGACCTTTGTCTAGCGATCAGTAATGTTTTCATTTTACTATGTGTGCTATACGCGTGTAGCATTGGCTTTTAATCATGAAATTAATGAATTCTCGGAACGTCTCCGAGTAAGATTACCCAGCCTCATCCAAGGCAGATTATATGTATATTGCATATTATAGCATATACATTGTATACTGCACACTAAATGAACATCCTGGCCTGCAGAGTGCAGCGAGACAATTACCTGTGTAGAGAAAGGTGTTGGTGTGTCCTCCCACCACGACGTCCACGCCTCTCACCTTCTGGGCAATGAGTTTATCCATCTCGAAACCAGAGTGTCCCAGGGCAATGATCTTGTTCACGTTTAGAGTTTTTAGTTTATCCACTTCAGGCTGCAACGCAGTGACTTCATCTTCGAAGACTAAATTTGTCCCTAAGGAGGAAAATTAATAAAATGGATATTAAAAGAATTTCATTGCACTACTTATATAGCAACACTTAGATAGCTTTTAACAAGAAACCATGATTTCTTGTTAAAGCTCCTCACTTACTAACAGCACAATGTATGAATATATCTGATACGGAAGTCTTGTCAGTCAAGAAAAATGTAAACCAATGTCCTTGGTTGCACTTACCCAGTATTGCATTGGGTTAAGGTTGTAGATGGTACATACAAATTATACATACATACATACATATACACAAACATATATATGTTAACTTATTTTTGTGTGCACATACATACTACAATGAATACATGGAAGGTCAGAGAACAATTTTTTTATTATTGGATATTTTTATTTACATTTCAAATGTTATTCCCTTTCCTGGTTTCCTGTCCATAAGCCCCCTATCCCATCCCCTTTCCCTTCCTTCTATGAGGGTGTTCCCCTCCCCATACATCCCACCTTCCTACCCCCCCCCAACATTCCCCTACACTGGGTGGTCCAGCCTTGGCAGGACCAAGGGCTTCTCCTCCCATTGGTGCCCAACAAGGCCATCCTCTACTACATATGCAGCTGGAGCCATGGGTCTGTCCGTGTGTAGTCTTTGGGTAGTGGTTTAGTGCCTGGGAGCTCTGGTTGGTTGGCACTGTTTTTCTTATGGGGTTGCAAACCCCTTCAGCTCCTTCAATCCTTTCTCTAATTCTTCCAATGGGGACCCTGTTCTCAGTTCAATGGTTTGCTGCTAGCATTTGCCTCTGTATTTGCCATGCTCTGGCTGAGCCTCTCAGGAGACAGCTATATCAGGCTCCAGAGGACAGTTTTCAAGAGCTGGTTCTCTCTGCCCACCACATAGATCCTAGGGATCGAACTCAGGACATCAGGTTAGGTGGCAAGCACCATTATCTGTTGAACCATCTCACTGGGCCATAGATGTTGTTTTTGCATAAACTGAATCTCATGCTATGAAGAGACTTCAGGTACAGTTTGTTTCCATCTCCTTTTACATTTAGGCCTTCACACTAACCATGAAAAAAAATGTCTGAGCACAAAAGCATGGTGCCTACAACTGCTGCCAACTTTATTGCTTTGCCTGGAAACTTGGAGTATTCTCTCTTCAGACCTAACATGTCAACAAGTAGGCTTTGAAAGACAATTTCAAAAAGAGGTTTTTAACATTTCTTTCTTTATTTTGGTTTGCGTATGGTGTGACATACTTACGGATGTCAGATTTCTCTTTCTGCTGTGTGAGTTCCAGGGATTGAACTGTGGGCATCAGGTGTGGTGGCAAATCCCCTTCCTTACGCACAGAGCCATCTTGCTGGCCCTTGGGAACTAATTTTATCATGGAAGATAAGAACTGCTCACTTGCAGGTAGGGAGTGGCAGTATTAGAGTAGAACTAGAACTGAGTGCTGCTTCACACAGAGGCCTCATCTAAACATTGCCTGCCCCAGGAAGGGAGCAAACCCAGTGGTAAGAATGAATGCCTCTGGTTCTGGGCGGCATAGCTCCCGGGACTCCTGTGCTGAGGCCTGAACCTGGCTTCTCAGCCCAAGCTTAGCAAGTCATTAGGTCTTCAGCGATCATGAGGGGACCACTGACATGCCCTCCTGAAGTCTCACTCAGCACTGTTGCCAGGAGTCCTCCAGTTGACCTGGATGCTCTCAGGCTGGTTTCTAAGAACCGGCACTAGAATGAAGGTGGCTCAAATGCAAAAGTCTCATAAAGAGGTCTCAAAGGGCGAGTCTGCAGAGCCCAGTGTTTCTGGCTAATAACTGAAGTTTTAAATTTATAAACGCTTCATACACTTTAAATAGATAATAAGTTTTATCATGTAAAAGAAAAACATTTGTTTATGAACCTTTCTCATAAGTATGGTTCTATTATTAATTTAAAATAGTACAATGAGATTGACCCGAATTGTAAAATAAAAAGGTTGAAATATGAATGTAAATAAAGTATTAATATTGCAGTCATAAATAGAATTGTTATAAATATCATATATCAGAATATATATCAGATTTTCATATATCAAGAGAAGAAACATGGGGTTGGGGATTTAGCTCAGTGGTAGAGCGCTTGCCTAGGAAGCGCAAGGCCCTGGGTTCGGTCCCCAGCTCCGAAAAAAAAAGAACCAAAAAAAAAAAAAAAAAAGAGAAGAAACATTTACTCATAATTTTCTTTTTTTAAAAAAAATGGAGAGTTTCTCCAGACATCAGCAGACTGTTGGAGATGCAGCCATTGTCCACTGCCGTGCTCCGGACTCCACTCCCCTGATGCAACTACTGAGTCCTGACTACACGTCAGCCCTGTGTATGCAGTACCTCCCAGCACGAAAGCACTTTGGCTGTGGAGGCTCCAGAAGAGCAGCCAGGAAGTTAGCAGCTGGCTTGGCAGAGCTGAAGTAGCTTAAGTCAGCACCCATAATGCTCTGCTACTTTTGTCCCTCACAGGAATGCCAGGGACGACCTGATTCTTGTCTGTAACCCCAATAAGCTTGGGCTCCCTGGTCAGCACTCAGCTCTGACCTTGTCTTGGTTTCTTTTCCTATTGCTGTGATAAAGTATTTGGACACAAACAACTTATAGGGGAGAGGGCTTAGGTTGACTTTTTGTGGTGGATCTTCCCTCCTCAGTTAAAACAATACCTCACAAGCGTTCCTGGGGACTTGTCTCCTAGGTGACTCCTGTAACGCTGACCATTAATACTAACCATCACAACCCACTTTCCTGTTAGCCTTCCTTGGGCATTCCTCTAAAATAGCAAGGTGCATCCTCCTTCTGCTACACAGCCCCTTCTCCTGTCGCATTTCTCTTCACTACCTTCTGACACAGCCATATTTATCTGTTCTCTCACTGAATATGTGAGCACAGAGAGAAACAGACTTCTTATTTGGTGTTTCTAAGGCCCAGAACAGTGTGCTGAGCTCCCTGGGGGAGAGGGTGGGGAGGAAGGATGTGGACAGAATGTTAGTTACTATCCTCTCCTTTGGTTGGTCCAGCACCAAAATAGTTCTGAGAAATGCCTCAGGTCTGGATGCCACATGTATAGATTTCATGGGATTTATTTTAGAATGCGTGCATGTGCACACACACACACACACACACACACACACACACACACACGCATGCATGCATGGGAGCTGGGGTGGATTTCAAATTAAATGTTCTAGGAATTGATGTTATACATGTGTACATGTTCTGAGCACTAGAACTAGGAGAACTGTTTTACTGGGGACCAGAAGTCTATGGTCCAGTCTATGCTTGTGCCAGGATTCACTTACAATTTTGAACACATAAAATTAGAGACACTGTTTAGTCAACAAAGACGTTTACCAAGCAGAGACAGCAATGACCTTCAGAGGGTAACAGAACAATACAGAATCTGTCGCCTTGGTTTGCTAATCACCAACCTTCGTCTGCCACAGACCATAAAAACATGGGCAGCCAAGCTCTGCTTTACCACGTCTATTCCCAAGTTACAAGTACGGAGAAAGTAGAAGATACCTGGATTTGAGAGGAAGGGGGTTTCCTTTGAAGTATATCCAACAATCCCCACAACCTCACCACCGACAGAGAGAACTTTATATGGCAAATAAAGTCCGGATATCTGAGGTGCTAGTGGCCCCCGGGCCTTAATATTTGCACTCAGAATTGGAAATTTGACATTTCTGAGGAGGGGATCAATCAGTCCTTCCACACCGTTATCAAATTCATGATTTCCCAGTGCCTAAGTAAAATGGAAAAGAAAGAGAAAAGCATTAAGTATCCTGGATTTTCTAATAAAAGCATATTTTTAAGTATATCATGTTAGCCCAGTGGCCCCCAAAATGGACTGGGCTCCGAGTCTTGACAACACACATGTCCTGGTGTTGTTCTTACCTCCAAAGAGGGCCGTGGGCCGAGCCCAGAGACATGTAGATCACAGGTAGGTACAGCATTGTTGCCCTGGGCTCCTCATCCAGTGAAGCTGCTGGGAATGTGCGTATTTGCAACATCCGCAGCACACACTGTGAGGTGAGAAGCGCTGTCCCACCATCCTCCAGCCAGATAGCTCTACAGACCCCACCCAGGCCCTACCCAGCTCCTCCCCATTGTTCTCTGGAGTTAGCCCACAGGCCAGACCCAATCACTCAACCCACCAGCACCTTAGTAGAATGCAGGTACCCTTAGAACCCCCTTTTTTCATGGCTTCCCTTGGGTCATGTCTCAAGTCCTCACAACTGCTCTACATAAGGATGTCTCCAGTTCATCCAGGAAAATCAGGGCTGACAGAAGCCTGTGTTACAGTGGGTGTTGGCTTCCTGCGCTAGTCAGCCCCAGACCACCCCAGTACCCTGAGCAGGAGAGAAAGCATGAAGACATTACAGGTACGTGGAGAGAGAAAGAGGTCCCTTGCTTTGGTGGAAGCCTTCTGCCAGCTGGGAGTCAAGAATTTCAGCACAATGAACAACACTGGCTATGAAGGTTGCTGACAGAGACACAAGATTCCTTTTATCTAGAAAAAAAAATTGTTATCAAACGGGAATGTTGAAATAGCAGTGAACCGTTCTGAAGGCTTGCTTTTGTCTTTTCCTAGGTATTTTCTGGAAGCCTCCCAAGTAAAATGAAAATTTTGTTTACAGTAAAGATAGCTTAATGTTCCCTATAGCCCTTGTGATCTCGAGTTTTACCATGTCAGCTGTAATCCTAACCAGTGCACATAGAACCACCCTATGATCTCATTTATGAAAAAAAAAGAAGTTTTTTTAGCTACCTTTTGAGCTACAGCTTCAGAAGCCACCAAAACCAGTATGTGCGGCTGTTGCAATGACAAGGACATCTCTCTCTTGAGCAGCCCACACCCAAGGGTGCGTACCCCCCTCTAAGCACCAGTTCTTTCTCATGCTTACCTTTATGTGGGACTGTCTTCCTCATATACTAATCTACTAGAGCCCTGCTTTACCCTTGTGAAGTGTACACTCGACACTTGCCTTGTCCTAAAATTCTTCTCTGTCTTTCTCTGAGTAGAAGTCTCTAAAAGGAACCTCTCAGACAGCCTCATCCCTGGCACCTTATGCTAAGGAAGGACTTTCTGGTGAGGTGACCATGAGACCCCAGCAGGTTCTGTGCACAGGGCTTCAGCTGGAGCAGGGATGGTGTCAAAAACCATCTGTAAGCTCTTCCCACCCTCCTTCACCTTCCTTCAGAAAGCCCTATCGATCTTCCCCGTCCTCACTTCGCCTCCTGGATAACCCCAGCTCTGGGCAGTCGCCCACTTGGTTTGACTGCTACGGCCATTTCACTTCCTCGGTACCTGCATTCACTAAGGACATCAGCACAACCCAGTCTGTTTCACTTTCTTCATCTCAGAAGAGGCCTGGTCGTTGAAGCTAACAAGGGCCATGGTACGTTCTCTTCTGCCTCACTCCCTCTTCCCAGTGCGGCAGGTACGTGAGCACAGCAAATAGTTTAGTAACGAATCCGGCTTGCGCAATGCACACACCTCTCTTGTCACACTGCACTTGGAGCCTGCTACTGCCCACACTGTGTGCACACCCTCCAAACGATGCACTTGACAACCTAGGATGCCGCCTTCCCTGAGCTGCACGTACCACTCTCTCCTGACAATGGAGTTAAGTTCCTTCTCCCCCGGAACCATCGAGCAATTTCTATTCAGTCATACTCCAGTTATGTCTAAGAATGAGGGTTGGGAGGCAATCTGGCCAGAGCTAGTTTGGGACACGTTGAGTAGGGCAAACTGTCCTGTAAGCGAATGTTTAGGGAGAAATTTGAATGATATTTCCTTGCTATTTGCAATCCCTGAGTACCTTTATCATAATATTTTAATAAGAAGACAAAAACCTTGACTGGATGTGACCAGCAGCCATGTGACTTCAGTACATTCCAGGGCTATATTGTGGGGTCATTTGTTGTCTGTCCCCTGGCTAAACTGAACACTCCCAAGCTAGTTGGCCTTTTCGTCCTGTTCACCATGTAGTTTCCTCCCCTGGCACACGGGCACTCACTGAGCACCTGTCACTCAAAGGGCTGTGTATGAATCCTCCAGGAAGCACGAAGAGATTCACAGTCCCACTCCGTCTCCCACTCCGTCTCCCACTCCGTCATAATTGCTGAACTTGCACTTTTCCCCACCTCCGATGCTCTACCCAGTCACCACCTCCTCTTACCTAGTTAATTCCTCTAAAAGCTAATCTATGTCTATAGGTTCTCTCAGTCTCAGGGATTTGTTTTTCTTTCTTTGAGTCTTAAAACATCATGTTTTCTTCTTATGGTGTAATAAATACCCTTTGTTAAATAATAATCTTACCTATAAAGTGTCAGTTTTGGTGAATGTTTCTACGTTCACTAAATTAAAAAAAAACCGTGCTTGGTTGTTTTGGGGTCTTTTGAGACAGGGTCTCACTGTGTAGCTCAGGATGGCCTCAAATGCACTCTTGCATTAGCTTCCCGGATGCTGGGAACAGACGTGCACAACAACACATGGCTCACAGTTTTCTGAGGAAGATCGACCAAACTCAGTGCTGTCCCATCCTTAGCATGCGGTAAGAGTTCAAGTTTTCATTTGTTGCTTCTTCAATATCTTGTTCCCTCCCACCCTGACTTGAGTGCAAACCTTGAGAGTAGTGGCTGTGACTATCTGTATCCCTTGGGGGAGAGCAGCCCTATTCATGGACATCAATACTCTTGATAAAGGACTAAATGCCTTTTGTCACCCTCACCTTTGGCTCCAAACTTCAAACCTCTGTTGGGTTCTCTTGGTCTGTGTGTCCGTTGTCATCTTCCTTTGCTGTTTCAACAGAATGTCAGTGTTCCAGACCCAGAAAACCATCTCTGAGACTTTCAAGTGTCAGATCCAAAGTCTCCCTTTCCCCAAAATGGCAGTTCTGGAGACATTGTTCTACCAAGAAGGACAATCTCAGTCAATCGAGCCAGAAGCCCTGGCATAAGGCCTTCCCTGCTCCTGTAGCCTTTCCCCTTCACAGGGCAGCTAATCGGCTGTTGAGGACTCTACCATGGGTGCGCCTGGTAAGACACCAACTTTGAGGAAGGGAAAGTATGACAAAATATCCCCTCCCTTAGAATCTGAGATACCACGTGAAAGGAAGGAGACACTTTCACAAGTACCACATGGAAGGGAGATAGCCATGCTGGGTGAAGCTCATGCTGGGAAGGCTGTTTTCTTGGTAAAGGCATAAAGGCATGGCTGTTGTCCTGCTTACCTTTTCTTTTCTTTTTCCTTTTTTTTTTTACTGCAATAAACACGATGACCGTAGCACAACACAGAACAGAAAGGATTTAGTTCTTAGAGTCGACAATGTTTTATTCAGCAAAGTCAGGGCAGAAACTCAAAACCAAAATCTGACCCAGAGGCCACAGAGGAGTGTTGCTTACTGCTTTTCTTGTCACCCAGGCCCACCTGCAGATGGTGACACCACCTACAGTGGCCTGGGCTTTCTCACATCAATCAGCAGTCAAGAAAATGCCCCACACACGTGTATACACTCCAGCCTGCTCGAGGTGACTCCCCAGTTGAGGTACCTCTCTCTTCCCAGGTGATTCTCGTTTCTGTCAAATTGGCAAATACTAACCATCACAACTATTGTAGAAGTTTATTTTTATTTATTCATCCATTTATTTTTGTAATAGGGTCTTACACAAATGACCTTGACACAAATCCTTGCTCTGCAAGTGTGAGGGGTAGTTAAGCAAGGTTGTATGTGCATGTTTCCTCTCTACTGGGGCCAACCAGACTAGCCAAAAACAGAGAGACCAGCTCCCATGTCAATAAGCTGGAGAACCATTCATTTATTTTTGTAATAGGGCCTGGAAGTCTCTATGCAGACTAGGCTACCTTGAACACAGAGATCCAACAGTTTCTACCTCCTCATTATTAGGACTAAAGGTGTGCACCAAACACACGGGTCTAATTCTTTTCTTTTCCTTCTTCTTTTTTCCCCTGCTTTTGCATCTATTCTATTACATGATGTTTAGCCAAAAGGATGGAATTTGAGTTGTACCTTTGACCCTGGCTAAAAGCATGATATTTCAAACTACCCCAAAGGCTCTAAGATCATAGAGATTTCTATTGTCTCTTCTCTTAAATCAATCAAAACGGTCCTGCAAATCACCTGGACAGAAAAAAAAAAGAGCCACTCAAAAAGTCTTAACTTCTAGAAACACAATATACCTGGAAACGTGTCTAAAAATAGGAAAGGGATAGTTGCCCCTTCGTGAGACATATAATTAGACACCCCAGAAGCCACTCTCTCCACGCAGTTGCCCACAGACCGTCATTGCTAAGCCTGCTGGCTTTCTGACTTCTCAGAAAGTGTAACTTCTCCCCTCCCCCTCGCTCCTCCTCCCCTCCTCCTTCCACTCTGCTGTGTCGATGAGGATGCGTGTGGGTGTGGTGCGGGGGGGGGGGATGTGGTGCATGCATGTGACTGTGGAGATATGTGCCTGTGCACATGGATGGGGAGGCTGGAGCAGAACAAGGTCAGGCACCTTCCTCTCTGGTTCTCCAGCTTATTGACATGGGAGCTGGTCTCTCTGTTTTTGGCTAGTCTGGTTGGCCCCAGTAGAGAGGAAACATGCACATACAACCTTGCTTGACTACCCCTCAGACTTGCAGAGCAAGGATTTGTGTCAAGGTCATCCCCCTAGATCCCCTTCCTCCTCCTTGCATCTCCAGTTTTTGGACATCAGTCAAAACCCTAAATCCAGCTGCCACGACATCAGACATTTTATCTCTGAAGACAATACCCACCTACCTGCCCCCTCACCGCCCCGTGCAGCTGCCTAACTGGCTTCCACAGCTGAGCCCATCTGCTTTCTTAACATTCAACTCAGAAGGTGTGATTCTTTTCCTCTTATCTAGCCCCCACTTCCAGCAGCCATTAAGATCTCTAGCTTACTTGCTATGTTGTTGTTGGTTTTTCTTTTTCCTCTCAAATGTTCCCCCTTCTGAAACATTTTAAATCTGAAACATTTAATTCTGAAATCTGTTTTAAAATTCATTTATCACTGGGAGGTGGTAGCACATGCCTTTAATCCCAGCACATTGGAAGCAGATGCAGGCAGATCTATGTGAGCGCGAGACCAGTCTGGTCTACAGAGCTATTTCTAGAAGACCCATGGCTACACAAAGAAACCCTGTCTCAAAAACAAAAACAAACCAAAAAATTCATTTATCTAAGATCCTAAAAAAGGGACCCCAGTTTGCCTCTCTCCCACTCCTACTGTCTTGCTGCAGTCTTGTCCTCTCAGGTCTAGACAGTGGCTTTCTAATCCGGCTTTTGGCTGTCACCATTCTCTTCCCTAAACTAACCTTGCATTGCTGCCAGAGCAAGCCTTCTGCACTGCAGGCTAAATGGCGCCTCTCCACCTGAAGGCCCCACAGAGGCACGGACAGTTTAGGGTCCCACCCATAGCCTTGGCAGGCCCCCAAAAGCTCTTCTTTGTGCACTGGTCTCATTTCTGTCAGCCTCAGTCCTGGCACTGTCTCCCACACCCCCGTGCCCTGTACTCTGTGAAAGGAAGCACGGTTGCCTCTGCCGCTCATGACCAGGGATGTGGAAATCACAGCATTCTCTTAGTGAATCAAGTGAAAGCGGTAACTAAAATATGTCAGCGTTTGTTATGCACTTCCTGCATACCGTGATGAGGAAATGAAGAAAAAAAAGAAGGGAGCTTATAAACAAACAACAAAAAGGAGGTGTTTGCTATGCTACTATCACTACGCTAACTTTACTGAGGAACAAAAGCTGAGATGTTGCCAAGCGAAAGGACCTGTAGGTCACACAATCTGTCGCTTTGTGTCTGGTGAGAGATGAATGGCAACAGTCATACACACAGATCCAGCAGAAGAGCCGGCTGCTTCCTGTTGTGTCTCTACTGCTTTCTATACCTAAGGATGCTCCCAGGAGGGTGCTCTGAGAATGCCAGTCTGATGCCTCTCCCCTGCACTCTGGGTGGTCAGTTTCTTTGGTGACAGATCCTTAGATCACTGCTCCGGGAGGTAGATGAACAGGAGAACCACTCACAAAGTGCCTGGTTTTCCTCTTCTGACAGTTCACTACAAATGTACATGCAGAAAATTCCCTTTCTAAAATATTTTATATTTCCTTTTCCTCACTTGGGATTTGCCCTGCTGCCTTATTCCTTTTGCAGTTAGGAGAATGTCATAACGTGTCAGCTCTTCAGGAGGAACATGCTTCTCACCAAATTCCCCTTGCAGCAGCAGGCGTAGAGGAGCCTGCTGGGTGGGTGGGTCTTATTACCCGTTGGTATCATTTGTGTTACCAACAGGCCTTGGGAAAGAGCTGCCCAAGGGATGAACATGGAGCAATATATGATGAAGTAACACAAAGGAGGAGACAGCCACCCCTCAGGGCCCATGGGGAAGTGTTTCCAGGTCCCCTGACATACCACAATCCCTCATGAGACTCCTAGTGGTTGGGAATATTAATATGATTAATATTAGTTAATTAATATTAATTATTAATAAGATTATCTGTGTGTATGGACACAGCTTTTTTCCTCCTAATACCTTGGATCTGCCATTGGCAAAATTCATGACTTTTATACTCCCCTGTGATGGTCCTTTGCCCTTTTTGGTCCTTTCTGGAAGTTTTGATTTATAAACTGAAGCTCTCTGAAGCCCCATCTACACTGCAGGAGTCATGGTCAGTTTGACCTTGGCTGAGTAGAACACTGTGATTGTGAGGTGGGGAATGTTGTGGAGCAAGAGCCAAAGTCATCTTGGCTAGCTTTAGTCTTTTAATAGTTCCTGACTACAAACCTCTATTTCTGACCTCACATCCTCTTGATAAAAACTCCTGGAACTTATCATCTGGCTAAATTTGACATTTCTAATCCTAGTGATATGATTTTTTCCCTTTGAGACAGGGTCTCTGGTACTACATGCTGACCTTGAAGTTGCTTCATAGCTGAGAATGTCTTTGAACTTCTGATTCTTTTCTCATCTACCTCTGAAGTAGTAGGGTTATAGGTTGTGGCCAACTTATGTGGGTCTCAGGATGTAACCAAGGGCTTCCTTTAGTTACAGAAAGACTCTACTAAGTGAACTACATCTCCGGCTGCAATATTAATTCTTAATTCTGCAGAAGAGATTTTTCCCAATCTGCTATAACTAACTTCCTAAAGACTGCTTTCCATATACTTTGTATGCACACAGATTTATAACTTTGATTTGTTCCATGACAATAAAATGTCACAAAGCCTCTTCCACATGGGACATGTCACTTAGGGTAACTTGAATATGTGTTCCTGAGGCCTTGGTCACACATATTATTTGCTCAAAATAAACTATTTTCTCATTTTCTTTAAAACAGAGTTGTAACTTCAGATTGACACAGTGAGACTTCACCTTGACTTTGTGACATTGCCACTAGCTGTTTAACCATCATCTTAGGCAAAGACCCACCATGATTTAGAACTGCACTCCCTTTTTGATTTGTAAGACAGTGAACAGACTTGTAGGTAAATAACTTCCAGGACTTATATCTAGTAGTCAAAAGGATGTAAGGTCAAATATAGAGGTTGATAGTAAGTTGCTATTAAAAGAGACTAAAGATAGTCCAAGATGACCTTGGCTCTTAATGCACAATATTCCATCACCCCTTAATTCCAATGCTCTAGTCAACTGTGGTCAAACAGTCCACGGGATTCTGTACAGATTGGACTTTGCTTATATGTTCATCCTATTTATTAATCAATCGGAACCCAGTGACAACCTTGTACATTCATTGAGTAAGAAAGATGGGCTTCAACTGGTCCAGTCTTGGTTCCTCCCCTCCCCCACTTTCTTTTGAGGAAAACACCTAAAAAGAAAGATGGTCTTACAGAAAGATGTTGCATGTTCCATTCTCTATCGAGCCTGGTGTGGTGGTTTGAATAGGAATAGCCACTATGGACTGATATACTTGAATGCTTGGTCATTTGCAAGTGGCACTGCTTAAGAGGGATTAGGAGGTGTGGCCTTATTGGAGGAAGTGTGTCACTGGGGAAGGGTGGGCTTTGAGGTTTCAAGAACTAAGCCAGGACCAGGGGCTCTGTGTTGTTCCTGCTACCTATGGATCTGTGTGTAGAACTCTTAGCTCCTTCTCCAACCCCATGTTTGCCTACATGTCACTATGCTCCCTTCATGATCATGGACTAAACCTCTGAAACTGTAAGGAAGTCCCAGTTAAATGTGTTTCTTTGTAAGAGTCACCATGGCTGTGGTGCTTCTTCTCAGCAACAGAACGCTGACTAGGACACCAGGGATGTTTGACATTCCAACACCTCAGACTGCTCGCCACTTAAAACCAAAAACAAATGAAAATGTCGGGAAGAGAGGAGGACTCAGTTCCTCTGTGACTCAGGTTTCCATGGCCACTAAATGGACTCTGAGGAACACTATCATGTTTCTCCTGCCTTCTGTAGGTAGGTAGTATTTACATAGACTCTGGGTGGCTTCCTTTGGCCTTTGAGAAAGCTTCTGTTGATTGTAGGTAAGGCTCAGAATGTCATGTGAGTTACCAACTGAGGAATAAAGCTATTTTAAGGCTTCTGAAGCCAAGTTTCTTGAGAAATACCCTGTAATTAGGAGAGATGAAAAACTTGTGCTTAAACTTTGGCTTGGAATTCACATGCATTTTGTTGCAGGCCATGGCTACTTTCCCTCTGAGGAAAAGCTGGAAAAAAAACCTATAGATAATTACGCAGTTACCACATTTGAATTCACTTATTTATTTCAAATATACTATATGTCGAAGTAACCTTTGGACACAGATGAAACAGAAAGAGAGTAGCTCAAACCCACACACGCTGACGTATAAACAAATACCAGGTAACATGGTGTGCCATGCCCCTATCCTTGTCTGTGGCAGATGCCAATTAACTGACTGAGTCGATCTTTTCTGGTGAATTTAGAACAAGCCTCGGAATCCCTCTTAACCCAGCAAGGAAGGGAATAGCTGTAACCCAACCAGATACATCATTTTTCGTTCTTTCACGAAGATAGTAATTATGAGTGTGGAATCTATTTATGAGTAACAAAATGTACTTTTACCCAGCAATGAGTGCCAGAGGCATAATTTTAAGTGAGGGCAGAAGAATCCTTCTGACTTTTCTCTCTGAACTATGTTTGGTAGCAACAGTCAGATGCTGATGCTACCCACACTGGCTCTGAGCCAGTGGTGCATGTACAGACATCACTCATATACAAACCCCCTAGTTTGTGCTGAATAAATGGGTGGGTGGAGGAGATACTGAGAATGCTCCTCAAGGAACATGGCTGTAGCCACATGTTGTCTGCAGTCTGAGGAGACACAGAGGTCAGTGACCACTGATTGTCTACTGAGTCCATGATGTCTGCAGTCTGAGGAAGGAGACACAGAGGTCAGTGGCCACTGATGGTCTTCTAAAGGCTCCTCCATACTCTGAAATAGTTTAGGAAAAACTACTATTTTCTGATTCCTCCAGTTGCAGCCGAAGGACTGAAAAAATCTCTCTCCTTGTTATTCAATACCCGTGTGCACTGATTTGTCCCTACAGTCTGTGAAATGTGTCTCACAGTGAGGAAGTGATCGCTGAGCACATACTAGTGAGTGAGGAATCAAACAAACAACTGGTAGGGAAAAGGAAAAAGAAAGAGATAAAATAGACTAACTCCAGGGCTGGGCATGGTGGTGCATTCCTTTGTTCCCAACACTTGGGAGGCAGAGACAAGCAGGTCTGTGTGAGCTTGAGGCTAGCCTGGTCTACATCGAAAGTTCAAGGTCAGCCAGGGCTACATAGTGAGGCTGTGTCTCAGACAAGCAAACTCTAAGGCCGCAGCTATTGGTTTGGTTGCCTAGGGGTTTCTCATTTGGGAGAAACAGTCCCAGGTCCCAGCTACCGAGGAAAGTTCTGCTTTGAAATCCTTTGGGGAATGAGCATCATAAAATGCAAATAGCAGCAAAAGCAAGGGAAGCCACATAATCCTCAAAGTTTAAAAACTTCCCTAATCACTACCTGGCTAAACGCCCTGAGGTGTGTTTGATCACAGTGGTCTGTTCCCAGGAGCTCTTGGGGCAGCTTTATTGGATGGTGGTCGTTTTGCCTTGACTGCTGGATGGAGATTTTGTTTTGTTTATCCTTTTTTTTTTTTGATAGTCTAATGTAGTATATAGATTGGCCTTCCACATGTTACGTAGCCAACGACCCTGAACTTGTGATCCTCCTACCCCTACCTCCCGAGTGCTGGATCGCATGTGTGACCACTCTTGGTTTCTGCAGTGCTGGATGATGGTCCCCAGGACTTCCTGCATGCCAGGTAAGTGCCCTGGCACTTGAGCTTCACCCCTAGCCCCACTGGTAGAATATTTATTCCAACTGTGCCAGAAAATGTGAACTTTTACCAGCCGTTCAAATGGCTGTTTCTTCCTTTTAGCCCTGCTCAGCAAAGTAAGTTACAGGCAGGAGATCAAGGAGTGAAGAGGTGGCCCATGCCCCCTTGGATTATTTCAGGAGGCACCAGGGAGTCAGCTGGAGTACTTTAGTAGCCATTGCTCCATCCCTTCCAATTTCCTCTGCTCCCATCTATCCACTTGACCAAGTATACCCCAGCTAGGTCCCCCACTAACAGGACATTGAGCCTGTGAAAGAACCACTCGAGAGGACACATGGCCCCAGGTATGGGAAACACCCAGAGAACAGGATGACACTAGACAACTCTATTACATCTATGTTCTACCCCAGTGACCCAAAGTGATGCTGCTTTCACAAATGCCCTGCCTCTCCGAGGTCTCTACTTCCACTAAGTTGCCCCACATATAGTCCACTATGTGTCTTCTAGCTGGTACTTCTGCAGGCCCATGGCTTCATCCGTGTACTACAGGCCATCAGAGTGAGCTGTGCCCCAAATAGCCCACCTACCTCTTGCCTCTGTGTTGAATCCACCTGACTTCCTGCTTTCCAAGGAAATAAGCCCTCCTATCTCTTTGGATACCAAGGAGACCCTCCCTGCCTTCCTGGTGATGTCCTTAGCTGCATGATTCATTCTGTTAAACTTCCCTAGGGACACTAAATCCCCCAGATGCCCCGAGATGCTCTTGAATTGCGTCCACCAGACCTCATGCACATCTCCTCATTGTGGCAGTGTGCTCACACGGCAGCTGTCTTTGTGCCCTCTGGGATACCAGGTGAGTCATGCCATGTCTACTAAATGAGGAAGAAAGCCTTTAGCTCCGTCTTTTCCTTTTAAATGAGTTCTATTTTACTCTGTTATGATGTGTGAGCCATTAAAACTTTCCAGAAGGCAGGATATGAAAAAAATAACCTTTGTAAATAGTAGATACACGATGTCTTAGTTTTATAGGGAGAGAAACCAGGTTGCTAGGCAACTGGAGAGAAATCTAGCCAACCTCTTTCCTACCTCCCAGCTCCTCCCTAGACAATTGTCAGGTTCTTCCATTTTCGTTTTTTTTTTTTTTTTTTTTTCAGAGCTGGGGACCGAACCCAGGGCCTTGCGCTTGCTAGGCAAGCGCTCTACCACTGAGCTAAATCCCCAACCCCACATTTTCGTTTTTTTTATGTTTGAATTTACAAGTTACCTCTGTGTGTTTGTGGCACTTGTTTATGAATGGAACACACACACACACACACACACACACACACACACTCACACGAGTACAGCAAGCATAGTAGTATATACTTACCCCAGCATTTAGAGTTAGAGGCCGGGCTGGGCTACACACTTCCACATTATCTCAAAATGACAAAATCTATTCATTATTCTCTGTGCATCTGGGGTTTGAGCATGTAAACACTATTTGGATTTCACGAGGGGAATATGGAACCTTGAAAAAGTCTATTTTTATTGGGAATTTAAGACAACTGTTTGGTCTATCAAAGGCCACTTTTTTTTTCTTTTTTCTTTTTTTTTTTTCGGAGCTGGGAACCGAACCCAGGGCCTTGCGCTTCCTAGGCAAGCGCTCTACCACTGAGCTAAATCCCCAACCCCCAAAGGCCACTTTTATATGGATTGGATAATGGGCATCTCGTAGCCCTGATTTTGTTCATAGAAGAATACAAAAATATCAATAAATGTAAAATATGGGGAGTTTAAGGAAGAAAGAAAGGGCACAAGACATGATACAAGAAGGTTCAAGCTTCTACGTGACGCACTAGGCCTGTTCGTACACTAGACCATTTTGCTCGCCAGTGCTATGAGATAGGTGCTATTATTTCTGCTTTTCACAGATAAGGAAACCGAGACTCTGACTCTTACAACTGGCAAGGGGAAGAGCTGAAACCTGGGAATTGGTAGTGAGGCTCATGCAGCAACAGAGCCTTTCATGGGCACAACTGCTGCCAATCTGTATGAATGTGAGAGGTGGGCGTCTCTTAGCTTCTTGCTACTTTTTAAAACAAGACCCTGGGATGCCAAGTAATGGCATCATCTTTTGCTTAGGGATACCTGAAGGGCAGGCTGGAAGCAAGCATAGATTAACATGTCTACCCATCAATCTCTTCATCCAACCACCTGAGTACCATCCACCTACACATCCATCCAGCCATGCACCATTCACCTATCCATCTACCTGCCTGTCCATTCATTTAATCACCACCCATCCATCTGTCCATCCATCCATCCATCCATCTATCCCTTCATCACCTATCCATCTACCTGTCTTTTCACCTAACCAAGTATATTCCATCCATCTATCCATCTACATATCCACCCATGTGGGAAACATATGTGTTGGAGATTGGTTCTAATGTTTTGATTCATTCAGCAATCTGCGTGTCCCTAGTTGGTTTTTGGTCAATCAATAAAGATAACAGCAGTCAATGGCTGGGTAAAGGGAGATGGGGATGGGACCCTTAGACTTGCAAGGGCTAGGACACAGTGAGGAGCAAAGGAGAATCACCATGACTTGGGGAAGAAGGGTGGGACACAGGAGCAGCCAGAGATAAAGCAAGCCAGTCATGT
Organism: Rattus norvegicus; assembly: GCF_021556685.1. Lineage (NCBI taxonomy): Eukaryota > Metazoa > Chordata > Mammalia > Rodentia > Muridae > Rattus > Rattus norvegicus. The sequence continues at coordinate 97,078,602 of NC_141541.1, read as the reverse complement.
CAGATTTCAGGTAAGTGGGCACTGGCCACCGGCAGATCCAAAGACAGCTCACGGGAGGGTTTGTGCATGCGATCCACTGAGAACACAGTGATAAAGCCAAAATTCCCACTGAGAATAGAAGCATCTAGAGAAATTGTAATTACTTACTTAATTAATTTTATTTTATGCATTTGAGTGTTTTGATTTCATGTATAAACATCCATCTCATGTGTGTCTGGAACCAGCATCTGAATCTATGGAACTGGAGTTACAGGCATCTGTAAGCCACCATGGGGGGTACTGAGAGTTGAACCAGTGTCCTCTGCAAGAGCAACAAGTGCTCTTAACTGCTGAGCCACCTCTCCAGCTCATCTAGAAGACTTTAAAACCTATTCACCTGGCTAAAGCAAACAAGGGTTAAAGGAAGATAAACAACACTCAGCTGTATGTGTGGTGAAGTTCAGAAGGCCGCCAAGATGATGTGTAATGGGCTCTTTTTCAAGTCTCAGTTAACAAATCTAGATGTCAAGACAGGGCAAGATGAAGCCAGAAGCTGATTCCGCCTCTTCCTGCAGCCATCCAGAGCCAGTGTCACTCTGTCCCACTCTAGCCTGGGACTCAGAAGATAAGGAAGTAGGTAGAGGTGGTGGCTACCACTGAGGCTCCCTCATGCCTGAAGCGTGAGAACCAAATCTCTAGCTCAAAAATCCCCCTACGACAACTCCTGCAGGCTGGGCTCTAAGCAATAATTAAAAGTGTAGTTGGATCTTTAGTCATAAGGGAAATGCAAATCAAAACAACCCTGAGATTTCACCTCACACCAGTGAGAATGGCTAAGATCAAAAACTTAGGTGACAGCAAATGCTGGCGAGGATGCGGAGAAAGAGGAACACTCCTCCATTGTTGGTGGGATTGCAGACTGGTACAACCATTCTGGAAATCAGTCTGGAAGTTCCTCAGAAAATTGGACATTGAACTGCCTGAGGATCCAGCTATACCTCTCTTGGGCATATACCCAAAAGATGCCCCAACATATAAAAAAGACATGTGCTCCACTATGTTCATTGCAGCCTTATTTATAATAGCCAGAAGCTGGAAAGAACCCAGATGCCCTTCAACAGAGGAATGGATACAGAAAATGTGGTACATCTACACAATGGAATATTACTCAGCTATCAAAAACAATGACTTTATGAAATTTGTAGGCAAATGGTTGGAACTGGAAAATATCATCCTGAGTGAGGTAACCCAATCACAGAAAAACACACATGGTATGCACTCATTGATAAGTGGCTATTAGCCCAAATGCTTGAATTACCCTAGATGCCTAGAACAAATGAAACTCAAGACGGATGATCAAAATGTGAATGTTTCATTCCTTCTTTAAAAGGGGAACAAGAATACCCTTGGCAGGGAAGATAGAGGCAAAGATTAAAACAGACACAGAAGGAACACCCATTTACAGCCACCCAATTAGACAAGATGGATGAAGCAAAGAAGTGCAGGCCGACAGGAGCTGGATGTAGATCGCTCCTGAGAGACACAGCCAGAATACAGCAAATACAGAGGCGAATGCCAGCAGCAAACTACTGAACTGAGAACGTGACTCCCGTTGAAGGAATCAGAGAAAGAACTCGAAGAGCTTGAAGGAGCTCGAGACCCCTTATGAACAACAATGCCAAGCAACCAGAGCTTCCAGGGACTAAGCCACTACCTAAAGACTATACATGGACTGACCCTGGACTCTGACCTCATGGGTAGCAATGAATATCCTAGTAAGAGCACCAGTGGAAGGGGAAGCCCTAGGTCCTGCTAAGACTGAACCCCCAGTGAACGTGATTGTTGGGGGGAGGGCGGCAATGGGGCGAGGATGGGGAGTGGAACACCTATAAAGAAGGGGACGGGGGAGGGATTAGGGGGATGTTTGCCCAGAAACCGGGAAAGGGAATAACACTCGAAATGTAAATAAGAAATACTCAAGTTAATTTAAAAAAAAAAGTGTAGTTGGTCATACTGGTGTAAGGCTTTAATCCCAGAGCTCCAGAGGCAGGTAGATTTCTGTGAATTCAGGGCCAGATTGGTATACAAAGAGAGGCCAGCCAGGGCTACAGAGAGAGAGAGAGACACTGTTTCAAAAAAAAAAAAAACCAAATATATAGTAAAAATATAATTTTTAATTCATTGCGTTTGTAATGAATTTATGTGTGGGTACATGTGTGAGAGTCAGAGGATAACTTGTGGGAGTCAGTTCTCTCCTTCCACCATGCGGGTTCAGGGGAACAAACTCAGGTCACACAGCCATCTCACAGGCCCACTTTTATTTCTTAAACAAAACACTTATGTGGGTTTAGCTCTTAGCATGGGAAGGGAGTTGGGGGAAGGGAGTTGGGGGCCGGGATCAAACTGTCATCTACAACTAAGTCTTCCAAGCTTCTTACGTGGACATTGCTTATTTGCATTCCCTCCAAACATTCTGAGAGTGCCCTTAATAAGAGAGGCCTAGTAAGCACTTGAATGTAAATGCTCTCTCTCTATCTGTGTGTGTGTGTGTGTGTGTGTGTGTGTGTGTGTGTGTGTGTGAGAGAGAGAGAGAGAGAGAGAGAGAGAGAGAGAGAGAGAGAGACATGTTGTGTATGTGGAGATGTGTGCAGAGGTCAGAAGACCACTGTGTGGAATCAGTTCTCTTCATCTTCTTGGGGCTTGAACTTGGATTGTTAGGGTTCTTTTTTTCCCTTTTGGCAAGTGCTCTTAGCAGGCCCCATCCTGCTGGCCCCTTTCTCTCCACTTAATGCTTTAGTAGCGCTAACCTAGTCCTGCTCTGTGATTACGAAGAGCCTGCATGGGCACTACCCACTGGAAATGAGCTCTAAGCACTGTTTCACTCCCTGTGCATTGTTCTAAGCACTTGGTACCCAGCTGGCACCCAAAGGCATTCCATGAAGATCTGTGGGCAGAATAAATAGCTTCGAAGCAACAGTCTGGAAGTAGGCTGCTGCCTCTCCTCTTCCCAAGTGCGTCTTGTCTGAGAGCAGGAGAGTAGTTTTCCGCAGAGTTCTCTGGACACCTTCTTCACTTGAAGACAGTGCCCAAAAGGAGGGGCCTGAGAGGAGGCTCAGGTTATCTCTCCACTGGGAAATGGTTGCCTTATCCCCAAGTATCTGTGAGATCTGGGAGGCAGAACCAAGTCACCAAGCAAACTTACCCTTAAGTGTAAAATTAAGTTCAAAGACACACTGAGTTACATTGGCAGAGTAGAAATAGGCAGAGGGCTGGGGGCAGGAGCTAAGGTCCTGAGAACACGAAGGAGCCCACACTCTCTAAACCTAGTTTGTGGATGGAGAGTCCACTTCCAAACTCACACAGCTGACAAGTGCAAGAACCGAGACGTCAAACCTGAAGAGTGTCGAGGCTGGAGCGAGCTTAGTGGCTGGGAGCTTGTCTTGCAAGCTCAGCATCTCCGGTTAGACCTTGAAATAGCAGGCTCTACTATCAAACGTGTCTGTGGTTTGACCGTTCCCACCGAAACTCAAATTGAAATTTCATCTCGACTGTGTGGTATCAAGAAGTAGAATCTTTAGGATGCATTGGGTCATAAATGGATTAATCCTCATATAGCTTAATGGATGAATGGATTACTGGGTTGTCCCACGAGTGGCTCTGTTATAAAAACTACGTTGTGTATCTTGCATAAGGCCCTTTCCTTATGTGAGGTCTAGCATTGCTTCAGAACCCTGTGAGTTCCCATCAGCAAGGAGTGTGGAACAGCCTGACCTGATATTCCCAGAAGTCAGAAGTGAGTGACAGTGTTTCCTCTTTTTCTTATAGAACATCCAATCTCAGATATTTTACAATAGTAACAGAAAGCACAGGGAGAAGCTTAAATAGAAGAACCAATGGTCTTATGGAGGAATATCAAAGGCTATCTACCCAATATTTGATGCCACAGGCTCAAGCCCTCTTAGACATCTTTGCTTTATACCTGTCCTGCTTAGGTGGTTTTGCTTTTGTGAGTTTGTTTTGGCTAATTTAACAGAAGCTGAAGTTATCTGGAAAGAGGAGCCTCAATTGAGAAAATGCTTCCATTTAGATTGCCTATTGGCAAGTCTGAGTAACCCAGGACTATCATGCCGGCAAGCACCCACTCCATGGTTCCTGCCTCCAGGTTCCTGCCTCCAGGTTCCTGCCCTACTTGAGCTCCTTCCTTGATTCGCTCAGGGACGGGCTGTTACCTGGAAGTGTAAGACGAAATAAACCCTTTCTTCTCAAAGTTTCTTTTGGTTGGTCATGGTTTCTTTGTCACAGCAACAGAAGCCATAACTAAGACAAAACCCTCTTCTGAGCCATCCCCAACCACAGCCTATGAGCAAAGAGTCCTCTCCATGATGAACATTGCCAAGCGCTTCTCAGTGTGAGCTCTTCTGCACCTATGCACCTATGGGGAGGGTCACGTAGGCTATATCTGTAACTACGGATACAGAGATGGCATTGATCAACCTGGGAAGGGGATGGAGAGATGGCTCAGCAGTTAGGCGCACTGGCTGCTCTTGGACAGATCTCCTGCTTCCATTTTCAACACCCACAGGTACTCTTCAGGATCTGATACTTTCTTCTAACCTCCACAGGGACCAGGCGCACCCGGTGAACAGACATACATGCAAGGCAAAACATTCATACAGGAAAAGTAAATAAAGATATGAAAAGAAAGCAGTCTGAAAACTGTCCTTAGATGCTAAATGGTAGGGAGAGAACTTAGGCTAGCCAGTGTCACTCTCAGGGTCCTTGATGGTGGTTTAAATGAAAAGCAAACCTTCACAGGCTCACAAATTTGAACACTTGTCCCCCAGTTTGTGGTGTTGTTTGGGAAGATTGCAGGACAGAACATTTACGACAAGGAGCATTCACACTCCAGTCAGCCTCACTTTAGTTCTCTCTCTCTCTCTCTCTCTCTCTCTCTCTCTCTCTCTCTCTCTCTCTCTCTCTCTGCTTTGTGTGACTGCCCAACTTCCTTTTTAGCTGCCTGGTGACATGCTTCTCCCACCATTTGGGACTTTCCCTTTGCAGTTGTGAGCCCAAACAAAGTCATCCTTCCTTAAGAAGGTCATGGTATTTTATCACAGCAACGGAAAAATAGCAGATGCATCCTCTGAGCCGTATTCCAGATTGCTTTCCTATTGAAATTGGTTGCTAGTGGATCCAGCCTTTTAGGTGACCATAGTGCAGTCTTTACTGCATCTCTAGATTGCTGCCTGGCCTGTTTCTATCCCCCTCTTCTTACTTTGCTCATACTTTTCTGCTCCTCTTTCCCAAATGATTTCTTTAAGCAGCTGAGGTTTTTTTTAATCTTTAAGTTAATTTATTATTATAGTGTGATGTGATGTAGTGTGGTGGTGGTGGTGGTGGTGGTGGTGGTGGTGGTGGTGTGTGTGTGTGTGTGTGTGTGTGTGTGTGTGTGTGTGTGTGATGGTAAGAAGATAACTTCTGGGAGTCAATACTCTTTCTACCTTGAGGCAAGACTGCTCTTCCTGATTCTGCCATGTGATGTCACAGGCTAACTAGCCTGTGAACTTTGTACTATTATTCTGGGCTCCAACCTTCACTGCCACATGACCCTTTTTTCCCTCCCCTGCTTTGCCCCCGACCAGATTTATGGGGCTCACACTCAGGTTCTCACACATGCTGAGGACTTTGTTCTGCTCTGCTTTTGTTTTTGGCATCAACCATTTCTCCAATTTTCCGTAACACTCAGCCATTCAATCCCGACACTGTTTATCCTAACATAGTCCAGTTTCCCACAAGTTGCAGGGCTCCACCACACAAAACTGTGCCCACTCTGACACCCAGTCCAGAGGCCTGGGCCACCTGTACTTCCAACGGACTAGTTACAAATCAGAGGTCTCCAAGGCCCCCTGCTCCCATCTGACAATTACCTAGAGGAGTTCATGGAAACTCGAGAGTTATTATTGCTGGTTTATTATGAAAGAGACACCTAGGAATAGCCAAAGGCAATCACTGTCCAGGGCAAGGCACAGAGCATAGGACCAGCAGAGCCTCCGTGCCTCTTCAGGCACCCCACCCTACACAAACTCCATCGCTCAGCAACTTCAGAGCTCGTCAAATTCCACTTTTAAGAGCCTGTCAGAACTTAATCTCCAGTCCCGCCCCACTTTCCTGAAGGCAGTGGATGAGGCAACCCTCCGACCTATGCATTAGGTACTTCTCAGCACTGAGTTCCACCCTGAGGCTATCTGAGTCCCCGTTCAAAAGCAACCCCATTAGCTTAAAGTATTAGCCTCAGCTATTACCACAAAGGCTCATTATGAATAACAAAAGACACTTCTTGACACTTTGGAAACTTCTTCTGCTTAAAGAGCAGGAGGCCACAGTCACTTTCCACCTAGAGGCCAGGCCCCCACCACCGGACAGACGCAGGAGCTTAAACTTCCCCTCACTCCGTGAGCTCTATCTCTCAATCTTATCTGAGTTTCACCAAGTCCAGGCCTCCATGCCTGTGCTCCTCACTGAACGGGAAGCACCTAACAGCATTAAACCATTCCTCAGGACTGCCTGTCTTTAGAGAAGAGCCTCAGGGACATGCTGCTTCAGCCCCTCATTAACCTGTTGGCTGGAGAGGAACTAAAACAGTTCTCACAGGCTGAGGTCCTAAAAGGCAGAGAGCAGCAATTGCTTTCCCAGTGAGAGTCTTGGCGATTTGTGCTTATAAAGTAGGGAATTGTTCCACAGGCTTTCCAGAGCACAGGCCAAAACAGACAAGAATTTTTTGATGGTTTGAATATACTCCGTGAAGGGTTTCTGTTCTAAGAGGCCCAGAGTCGAACGTTGACAGGCACGAGAGCATCATCAAATTTATGTCTAAAATCGACCATAGATCAAAGTTTGAGTGCTTCTAAATAAAGCAAAATCCAATGACCAAAGGGAAGAAAAATCTGTAAACATGACATCAGATGCTGCAGAGGAAGGCCAAGATTCATAAACTTACTTACTAAAGGAAACTTTTGAGATGTCCAATTGTTAGAAAGACACAAGCACCTGACAAGCTGGATAGGTAAGAAAGTGGGCTGAGGAGATGGCGCAGCTCTTAAGAGCACTTGCTACTCTTGCAGGGGACAGGAATTTGGTGTCCAACATTCATATCAGGTGGCTAACAGTTTCCAGTAACTCCATTTCCGGAGGCTCTGGCTTCCACAGGCACCAGCACACATCTGGTACACATACATGAAAATAAAAATATCATTTTTTTTTATTCAGAAGGAGTAATGATACAGAGATTAACGCTCTTGCCTGGGTGTCAGCTGAGTACCAAAGTAATGGGTATTAAATCTTCAGGAAGGCAGCTGGCAATCCTTTGTGAAAGGAAGAATCAAGCACACACATCGTGACCTTGAATATGAAAATCTTCACAGTGCAACCAGCAGAAGATATCTGGAACAGCTGAATTTGTGAGGCAGGGAGATTGATTAGGGGCCATCTCCGAATTGACCAGAGAATGATGTGTGAAGAGGTCATCATGCACCAAGTTACACAGGGGCACAGGTAGATGGAGGTGGGAAAATCATAAAAGCAAGGTTACCGTGACAGACTGAGTGAGACTAACCCGTAGGCTCCTGTGTTTGAATATGTGGTTTCCAGTTGGCAGAATTGTTCGGGAAGGATTAGAAGGTGTGGCCTTGTTGGAGGAGCTGTGCCACTGGAGGAGGGCTTTGTGGCTTCATCTCACACACACACACACACACACACACACACACACAATTCCCAGTGAGCCCCTCTCTCTGCCTCCTGCTTGTGGATCAGTTGTTCCTGATGCCATCCATGCCTTTGCTCTGCCGTCATGGGCTCTAAGCCTCTATAATCATGGGCCTAATTAAATGCTTTCTTTAATAAGTTGCCTTAGTCATGGTATTTCTGTCACAGTGATAGAAAAATAACCAAGATAGGAACACAGAAGTAGCATTTGGGAGGTGGAAGCAGGGGGATCAGAGGTTCAGGGACATCCTCTATCATGCGGTTAGTTCAAGACCAGTTTGGGATACCTGAGAACTTCAAAAGAAAACATTCTGAAAGGAACAGTCTAGACAGAGGGAAGGCTGTGAGACCTACATAAATGACAGATGTCATGTCCTCTTTCTGGCGAACCTGAGGCATAGGGAACGAAGCTTTAATGACCACTTCCCAGTAAGCCCATGAGGCTCAGAAACAATCAGGCCACAAAGAAGAAAAGAATCCCCAAGCAACTGAGTTTCCTTGTGTTCTGTTCCTGTCTTCCTTTCTCCTAGTTTCTATGGAGAAAAATACCCAGTACGGTGTTTTTCTGACCTCCGAGCTGGTTTGTGCAATAGCTTGGTGTGTCTTCTTCCTCATACCTCAAGGCGTACTTGTCTTTTACTAGGATAGACAGCCACACCACCTGGCTGCGTCTGTCATCTTCTCTCAGTTTCTGCCTAGCAGCAGAACACGAAGGGTCTTCAAGCTCATCCTGGTCCTCCATAGCCATCAGAACAACTCTCTCGGGAGGGTGACAGGGCTACAGAGTACAAACCCTCTTGGAGGCTCCTACTCTAATTTCAGAGGCTACACTGGCTTCCATTTACAGGGAACCGGAGAGACCCATCTACAGCCACTCGAGCACTCTGATCTGGGTCTCCAGCATCCCAGAATCAAGACATAGCAGGCAACTGAGATAGGGAAGTTTTATAACAGAAGAGGGCTAGGCTCCCAAGTCTTAGTAAAATATCAGCATCTCGACAGTGCAAACCCTCAGTGAGACAGGAAGGCTGCAGAGCGGAACCACATGCTGCAGCCATGAAAGGTGTGTTTCACGCAGGTCGAATCGTGTGTATGAAACCCACCCACGCATATGCTCTGAAGACTGCTACGGAAAGTGGAGCTGTAGACTTTGTTATTCCCTCTCCTCCCACTCTTGACACCAGCCATTGTAGTTTATTCTTCCTCAGGCCCCACTTCAATTACTTTGACAGAAATTTGTAAGAAAGCAATTCCATCCCACAAAAAGTATTCTAAACATTCAAAGATGATGGGCTCGGACTTGTCGTACATTGTTGTGGCCTCATCTAACTACACAGAGAGCTCGTTCTGTCTTAAAGAGGGACATAGTTTTACTAAGGAATATTTACACAAGTCAAACGAAAAGAGTGTTAGGAATAGAAAATGCTGTAAAGTTGTGGTTTATACACGAAATCAAAACAAACTCAGCCGGTGTTTATCCTTCTGGGAGGAAGCAGAGACATGAGCTAGTTAACGATCCAATTATGTAAATGTTTGTATTGCCCGTTACTGCTTGCAAAGCTTTAAGCAGGTCTAGCTGTGGAAGACGAAAGCTGAGAGACTGCAGCGTTCTCGAGGTCTGAAATTCTTCTGCCAATTCGCTGCTGAGCTCAGCCTTCCTGGTCAACTCTGGACGCCTAAGGCCCAGAGCTGCCCTAGCACTGAGAGTCTCTAGTCAATATTCAGTAGGAAGGGTGCTCTCACCCTTCTCTGACCTCTCTGAGCTGTTCCTGTAGTACACTGTGGGTAGTCTGCCTTCCCCACCTTACTTTCCCTTCCACACCCTCTGGTTTCACAGGGTTCTGGGAACCAGCCCTGTTATTTCTCTTGCAAAGTCCTTACCTTCTGTTCTTTCTTTTCTTTTCTTTTCTCTCTTTCTTCCTTCCTTTCTTCCTCCCTTCCTTTCTTCCTTTCTTCCTTTCTTTCTTTTTTTGTTGTTGTCTCAAATTTTAATTTTTTCCCCCAATGGTGCAGAATCATTCACACTAGGTTGAATGTGAATGGTGGCTCAATTAATTTTTACATCTCAGTTATGTTTTATTTGATTATTCTTTTCCCCTTCTCAACAAGCAAGGTGTCAACTCCAACAGAATGTTGGGACATGAGGACATGAGGACTAATCTCTCTGTCTCTGTCTCTCTGTCTCTGTCTCTGTCTCTCTCTGTGTGTCTGTCTGTCTGTCTCCCTACCCCCATCCCCTTCCTTCTTCTTTTTGAGACAGGATCTCATGCCAGGCTGGCCTCTCTTTTGTAACCAAGGGTGACTCTGAACTTTGGACCCTCCAGCCTTTACCAGGCCTGCCCTGCAAGCCTGGTTTGGGCAATGCCAGGGATCAAATCCAGGGCCTTTGGAATTCTAACCAAGCACTCTAACAATCTAGCTGCATCCCCAGCTCCCTAATCTCTCTGGTAGGCTCTTTCAGAATCTCTAACAGTCAAGTGCGTTTGATTGAGTCCCTGAAATCCCAGCATTCGGTTCTCTCTGACATTTCTTTTTTACTTGCTCCTGTGAGGCTGTGCCCGGGAGCAACAAGAACTAACAGTTACAGAGATTATATTATGTGCACACAGTGCTTTGAGGCCAATATTCTTCCCATTATAGAAGACATGGCCACCGAGGCTTACTAACTAACTAGTATAAGGCGGCAGAGAAGTAGCTGTACTGGAAATCGACCTAAGGAGGTGAGTTTACTGTGCTCAGACAGCAGAGCCAATCGGATGTTTTCCTCCTTGAAGGCTGGTGACCTGAATGATTTTTGACCCGGTTTCCTTTCAGAAAGGATGAGACACTCTTTGGAAGACGGAGCAGAAGGGAGATGTGGAAAAGACTGAGTTAGATCTCCAGCCCTTGACAATGTTCAGTGCTTTTACATATCCAAGCTGAAGCACCCTGTAGGCAGCAGGGTCTCTCTTCCATTAGTCGCAGTTTGCTACAAGACCCCAACAACATCAGTTTAAGAAAATAATCTAAGGGACGCCCATCTGCATCCTCCCTGCACACGGGCCTGGGTCGAGTTCCACCTGCGCATCTCTGAGCACTATCTGTGCAAGGCCACTAGCGAGTTCTCTAGCCTCTCTCTTTGACCCTGGGACTCCTACCCCGGGAGCTTTCTCCTTACCATGGCATCGTAGCCCAGGAGGTTCATGAAGTGTGCCACTTCCAGGCCTTTGTAAACAGTGAACCAGATGGTGCCCTGGTACTGATCGCCAGCATCCAAAAGCAGTACGTTGGGTTCTTCCTTGCGGATCTGCTGCACCTTGGTGAAGAGCCGGGCCACGCCGCCCACACACAGGCTTGCGTTGAGGCACTTGGTGGAGTCATCGCTGGTTTGCTCTAGCCGGCTGTGCACGTCGTTTGTGTGCAGGATCGTGAGCTCCCAGGATTTGGCTGTGGGCCACAGTGGTAGTAGAGCGCTTAGCGCGAGAAGCAGCCACTTGGGTGCCGTAGCAGCCGCGGGACGCATGGCTGGCAGGAGCGCGTTGAGCGGGTGAACTGGCCCGGAGCCTGGTGAGCATCGGCCACAGGGGCCTCTTCTAGGCGGAGGGGTGGACTAGGGCGGGGCGGGGCCAGACCCGCCTCCTTTAGCCCCAGGTCCTCCCGCCCGCAGACGCACTCCCAGAGTCACCCGATACGACCCTGGCACCCGAGGCACCCAGGAACCACTGGCCTAGCACACGCGGCTCGCAGGGAACAGAGAGAAGGTTGTTCGCGTGGTGAGCGAGAACGTCGGAGAGGCTGGGTGCCTCAGTCCCTGGCGGCGGTGACAACTGCAGGGGCCGCGTCGCTGATCTTCACTCTCGATGGCACCGATTTCTCTAGGAGCGTATAGCGGCTTGTGTTGCTCTGTGACTCCTCCGAAGAAGAAGAGAGGGGGCGGAAAGGAAGAACGTGGGATAGAGAGGGATCCAGATCCCGCCCGGGAAGTGCGCTGTGAGGTTGCCTTGGTGGGACCTGGACACACCACCCGCCGAGACGCTACGTAGGTTTGAGGACGCAACCGCTCCACGTTGTTCAATCTGGAATCTCAGGAGCCAAGCTATCTTTGGGATGCAGCCTTTCATTTATCTACAGTGGAAACCTCAGTGTTAAGACCTCCAGCGGCAGAGGGCCAGCTCTGAAAGCTAAGGTGGATCCTAGGAGGTAAACTCCTGACAGCTGCGCAGGGGCGCTGCCCTCTTTACCTTTTGGGGTGTGTGTGTGTGTGTGTGTGTGTGTGTGTGTGTGTGTGTGCACGCGCGCGCGCGCGCGTGTGTAAAGCGTTTAGCAGTAATACTGGGAATCCACATTTGTTATGAACAAATCATTAAATATAAATCTCTGCCGCACAAATTTCCTGTCTAATGGATTAACCTCTGCATTTTAATGAAGTATAATCAACAAGCTAGCAGTTCTGAGAAAGGAAAGAGTATATAGAAGTTATTTAATGCCCACACATCTCCAGAATGCACCAGGTCAGCGTTGTTTTACACACACACACACACACACACACACACACACACACACACACGCCCACACACACGCCCATGAACACACACACCTTCACCTTGGGGCATGCACTCAGGAGACTTAGTAAGGAGAGTTGAAAGTACACGAACAGTCTGGACTATATAGTGAGACCGTATCTCACCTACATCCAAGTTGCTTTTCAATTGTGGTAAAATATACATCACACAAATATATATCATACGATGTGCATTACTACTTACTGTCCTAAGTGTACAGTTAAGACTGTTTACCAAAACGTTCATTTCCCAGAAGGTTTTCATCTTTCCAGGATAGTATTCTAAACTCATTAAACAGTGACTCCCTCCCAACACGGTGGCAATCACCTGTAATTACAGTACTTGGGAGTCCAGGCAGGAAAACGATCTGGTCATGTAGTAAGTTTTTAGGCTATGTTTAGCGAAACCCTGTTTCAAAATCATCATCATCATCAACAACAACAACAACAACAACAACAACAACAAAACAAACAAAACCAACTCTCCCTTTCCTTCCTTTCCAGCCCCTGGCAATCAACATTGTATTACCAGTTTGTATAGCTCTGACCATTCTAAGCACCTCATATTTGTCCTTTTCTGACCGAGTTCGTTTCACTTGGTGTAATGTCTTCAAGACTCAGTATGCCAGCATTTCCTTTCTTTCAAAGGCTAAGTGACATGTCATGCTAGGTGTGTATTTAAATGCAGCTTATTCATAAGAGGCGAAACCAGAAACAGACCAGGGTTTGTGGCTGACGAATAATTTAGTTGGGAGATGAGATAAGGACCTGCCATGTCGCCTGTTCTCACATGCAACGAACAGATTCTGTACATCCTCACCAAGGACACTGTCTTTTGTTTGCTTTAAAAGATATTACACTTTTGGCAAGTGTAATATCTCATTGTAGTTTCTATTTGCATTTTCCAGTTGGTTTGAAATGCTGGGCACCTTTTTATGAGCGTGTGGACCATTTGTGTCCTTCCTTGTAGACATTTCCTTTAAACATTTTAGTCTGGTGGTGATGGCAGGGTAGTCTGGTCTACAGAATGAGTTACAGGATAGCCAGGGCTACACAGAGAAACCCTATCTCAAAACAGACAGACAGACAGACAGACAGACAGACAGACAGACAAAAAACAAGGGGGAATAAAGCCCAAACTTTAAAAATCACATTAATAATATGTAAATAATAAATAAATTAATTGTGTGTGTATGTGTATGTGTGTGTGAGTGTGTGTGTGTGTGAGTGTGTGTGTGTGTGTGTGTGTGTGTATGTATGCATATGGCACACATGAAAAGATCAGAAGACAATTTTCAGGGTAGATTTTTCTCACAATGTAAACCCTGGTGATCAAACTCAGGTCATGAAGCTTGCAAGTTCCTTTCCCCATGGAGGCATTTTGTTGTCCTTCTGTCCGTGTCCCTTGCACCTGCTTTAATTGAACTGTAGGAATCTTTCTCCTCTTCTTTGACAAGTTTACATGAGGTTCAAGATGCCCTCCATTCATTATGCTGACAACTGTGACCTGGAGCTCCAGTCCTCTTCAGTCTGTCTTCCTAGTGCTGGGCTTAAAAGCATGTGTCACTGTGCAGTTTACACAGTAGTGGGGATCGAACCCAGGGCTTCCTGTATGCCAGCCAATTACTCTACCAACTGAGCAACATCCTCAAGTGCGTAGAAATTTACTATGTGCAAATACATGATTTAAAGACATTATTGCACATCCGGTAGTGTGTTATGGAGGGAAATGGAACATCCACGTGTCTCTGAAACACACCCCTTTCATTCCCGATTCTCCTACCAACTCAAGGAAATAATGAAAGAAGACATAGCGATGCGAACATTTTGATAAGGGCTATCTGGAGGACCCTTCCATGAACACTGGCTTTGGAGCGCACTAGTGTTATCTGGAAAAGAGCCTACTTCCTGCTGTATACTCTAAGTCAGTCATCCCTTGGCATGCTGAGCTAGTGATGTCACTGCCTGAGTCGTCTAATTTATAAAACTCTTGTCCCTAAAGTAAAACAGGGTGGAGCTAAACACTAGGAGGATAAGGCTGGCTCAATGTCACCAGACTGAGCGTGTGCTCTTGGTCCGACAGGTTACCACTGGACCTTTGCAGCCCACAGAGCCTGCTGGGACTCGGGGTAGCTTTCTGTCTGGCCCCTTGCCATAGGATGCAGCCTACCTGCTTTGTTCACCACAGCTCGCGTACAGTTTCAACATTCTTTTCATCTCACATGTGGCTTCCAGACATTTCCTTCTCCTCCTTTTTCTTTTTTATTATTTTATTTGCTTATATTCCAGTTGTCCCCCACCCCTAGTCCTTCCTCCCACAGTTTCTCATCCCATTCTTCCTCCCCCTTGCCTTTGAGAGGGTGCTTCCCCTGCACTGCACCCGGCCTCCCCCTTCCCTGGGGCCTCAAGTCTCAAGGACTAAGTGAATTTTCTCCCACTGAGGCCAGACTACGTAGACATCTACTACATAGGTGCCAGGGGCTTTGGGCCAGCCTGTGTATACTCCTGGTTGGTGGCTCAGTCTCTGGGAGCTTCCTGGGGTCTGGGTAAGTTGAGACTGCTGGTCTTCCCCCCTTTTCAGCTTCTTCAGTCCTTCCCCTAATTCAACCCTAGGGATCCCCGTCTTCAGTCCAATGGTTGAGTGTAAGTTTCTGATTCTGTCTCAGTCAGCTGCTGATAGGGCCTCTCAGAGGACAGCCATGCCAGGCTCCCGGGCTTCCAGACATTGTCTTTTGTCTCTACAACCTACCCCAACACTGCCCTGTTAGACACAGGTACATTGTGGATGTTACAAACACCTGGCCTTTTTCACCGCTGAACCACACAACATCGATGCACCAGTGCTTCTGTTTATTTACTTGTTTGTTTGTTTGATTTGTTAGTGCTGGTGATTAAACCCAGGACCTTGTGCATTTACAATGGGTGCGCCACCACTGAGCTGCATGTCAGCTCCAACAGGTTCAGTTTAGAAGTCTGATTCCCCACCCCCACCCCCTTTTTTCCTTTCCTTTTCCTTAATGTGGTGTCATATCCAAGACATTATTGAAAGGGTCTGGAATGATGACTCAGCGATTAAGAGTACTTGGGACCTGGGTTCAGTTCCTGTGCCCACATTGGGTGACTCACAGCCATCTGTACCTCCATTTCCAGGGGATCTGATGATTTATTCTGGTCTCTTCAGTCACCTATACACATGTACTGCAAATATATACATTCAGGCACACACAAATACATGAAATTAAGGAAACAAATGTTGGGATGACTTGCACCCACATATACTGTATCAAATGAAGGTCTAACCCTGTGTTTTTCAATTGCTAATTGCTGAGCCAGCACCACTGTCATTTCTGTGGCCCGTTACCTGCTTTCTATATGTCAATGCTTGCCATTTCCTCACCTACCCAAAAGGAGGATTCCTGGAGACTACTAGGTTAAAAAGCAAACTGCCACGGGAGGTCACGGAAGTTCACCTTACTCTCAATCTGGCCCACAAGCAGCACTGAGATACCCCGAGACTGGGCATAGTCCTGCGGCTACTCAGCTCAGAATGAGTTTGCTTGGACACTCTTACACCATGCTAATTGCATTTTCGTAAGAGAAAGAGAGGAGGCTTTTTGTAGAATGAAAAGCTGGTGTCTGGGGCCAGAACCGGGCAGACAGAGGAGATGGGGGAGAGAAACATGGGTGAGAATGGAGCAGAGAGATAGGACAGTGAGAGCCCAGGGAGGGGTACGATGGCAAAGAGGCTGGGTTAAGTTAGAAGAAGCTGAGAGACCACCTCAGCCAAAAGGCCGACAGTCTTAAACTACGTCTTTATTAAAAGCACAAGTGGGACCCCTGAAAGTCTCTAATAAATATTTATTTTAAAAGCATTGCCACATATGGTGCTAGGAGGAGGCCATCCCCCTGTCCTCTTCTAAATGTTCTATTGTTTGAATTTCACATTTAGACCAACAACCTGTTTTTTAATTTTTAATATGACATAAAGCAAAAATTCATGATTTATTGTTTTGCGTATAGTTTCCCAGATTCTATTTGCTGGAGTGGGGCATCCTTGGCAATCCTACTATCCCATCATAGATGGGGTTTAGAGCTCAGAAAACAGATTCTGGTGCCAAGTAATTCTGTAACACTCTCTGGAAATCAGACCTTGCAAGGATTTGTCCCGCTCCTTTCAGACTTTCTGGAGGCTGACGTTGGGATTCAGAGCCAGGGCAAGTGTATTTAATGTACTAAGACAAACGTAGCCTCCAGGGTCTCCCAGCCCACCCAACCCTCCTCTCACAGAGAGGCTCTTCCCTATATAATCCAGACATCTTGGCTTTCTCTGTTCTCTCTCTGGCTCTCTCTTTCTCTTCTCCCTCCTTTTTTCTCCCTCTGACTTTACTGACCCCCTCCTGTGTGGTTGATGAACTTTCTTGAGAGCTGGAATAAACTTACCTTTATATTTTAATTTGGCTTGAATTGGTTCATTTCTTTGGAGGAGAATACCATTTGTTTTGCTTAGCTGGTTTTACTGTTTTGTTTTCTTTTTCTTTTTCTTTTTTTTCTTTCTTTTTTTTCCCCCGGAGCTGAGGACTGAACCCAGGGCCTTGAGCTTGCTAGGCAAGTGCTCTACCACTGAGCTAAATCCCCAACCCCCCTTTTTTTGTTTTTAAAAGAGGAAAAGGCTAATAAAGCAAACCCACATTTATCAGAGGTGTTGCCTTCACCATCCCCTGCAGTCTTTATTGTTGGAAACTCGAGTGTGTGTGTGTGTGTGTGTGTGTGTGTGTGTGTTATACCTGGATTTTGGGAGCCACTCAACTCTGAGCAGCCAGAACTTTAATGATTGAGCCCCTGCCCAGTCCTCAGCTCATGTAACATGAATGCGAAGCCATTACTACACTTCTAATTTTCACATGGGGTTCTCTAGGCACCCCTCTTACCTCCCCTTTTCTGTCCTAGGATGCAGTCCAAGGCTGTATTCAGTTTGCCCACATTTTTAATCTCCTCTAACCTGTGATACCTTCTCAGCTTCCTTTGTCTTGTATTATTTTGGTATTAAACTTTTCTTTAAAATTACAGCTTTTAGTATGTGTGTGGAGGAAGAATGGGGAATGGGTTCTTTCTCTTTACCGTAGGGGTCCAGATCATCGGTCTTGGCAGCAGGCACCTTTACTCACTGAGTCATCTAGCTGGCCCCAAATTGACATTTTTGAAGGGTACTGGTCCTTGTATACTTTCCCTCAGTTTGGGCTGGTCTGAGCTTACCTCATGATTAGACTGAAGCAGGACAGGTTTAGCAGGAACACAATGAAGGTGAGATGCCTTCTCTTTGCTGCACCCGTTGAGATGAGATAAATGTGACATCACTGATCCCTCCAGGGGATGAACATTTTTGGGTGATGTCCTATGTCTTCCCCAATCATCCTCTCCACACCATCTTTGGATATAAGTCCCTTACTGAACTTGGAGCTTGCTGATTGGTTGGCTGGCCACAAGGATCCTCCCCTCTCCATCCTCTAGATTGGGGTTACAGGTGTACAAATGCACAGCCTTTTAAAGATTTATTTATTTATTTTATGGATGTGAGTACATTGTCGCTGTCTTCAGACACACCGGAAGAGGGTATCAGATCCCATTACAGATGGCTGTGAGCCACTATATGGTTGCTGGGAATTGAACTCAGGACCTCTGGGAGAGCTGCCAGTGCTCTTAACCGCTGAGCCATCTCTCCAGCCCCACTTTTACACAGCTTTTTAAACTGTGGGTCCTGGAGATCTTTACTCGGTTGCTCAGGCTTGCCTGGCTAGAACTTTCCTGGTGAAATCATTTCACCAGCCACTTACATATTTGAAACTAGGCCACATAACCCCTTCTGAAATTCTTGTCCTGCTGCTTCCAAGCTTCTGCATCCATGCCATCTCTAAACCATGCTTGCCTGCAGATCAAAAACAACCTTTGCTTATTTATTGGAACAAGTTCAAACTTGCTAATCTGGCCTTTAAAACTTTGACCCTACCCAGCCAGCTTTACCTTTCCTGGACCTTCCTTCTCTCTAAGCTACTCCTGCCTGCCTCAAGCCAAGCTCTAGCTGCCTTTATTGTCTCCTTCAAGTCAACAGGGAATTTCTGTACTGCCCAGACAGTGGTGGCAGTCTCTTCTTTAAACTCCCAGACCAGTCCACAATTTCACCTTAATGTGGTCTTTTCTTTCTCCAAGTATTTAAAATCCCTGTTGTCTGGCCTCCAGGCTACACAGACAGATCTAGAACAGTGATCACAGCCAAAGCCCGCACCTGGGCTCTCCTTTCAAGGCCGTGAGGAGCCCTCTGAGAGCAGTCAGGGCTGCAGATGGGAGGGACTAGGTGTGTGCAAGACTGCCAGGCACGGATTTCCCAAGTCATGGAAGCAAAAGATTCTCCGTGGATTTCTCCACGACTTGTAGTTCAACCAACTGATGGAGTTAATAAAGCGAATCATGGATTAGCTGGTGTTTAGTGTCAACAACCATAATGTTGGCAATAGCACAGAAATTTGACTTCAAGTATTTGATTGATTTTTTTTTTTTGAGTCAAAGTCTTCTGTAGTCCAGACTTGTCTCGGGCTCCTCGTGTTCCTGATGTTGACCTTGAACTCTTGTCTCTACTTCCCCGATTGCCAGGATTAAAGATGGATCTTGTTTTTTTGTCCTGTGGGTTTTCTTTAACTAATTGATTAATTATTTTAATTTATCGTGTTAACATTGAGGGATTGGACATATGCATATTAGGCAAGGTCTCTACCATGGCAGTGCACCTGCCAGGGTTCTCTTCTAGTGCTTGAAAATTAATATCTGATCTAGTAAAGTCTCATTCTCATCCTATGGAACAACACATGCGGTGTTAAAGCTAAAGGAGGTTTTTTGTATTTTTTTAAAAATTGTATTTATTTTATGCATGTGAGTGCACTGTAGCTGTCTTCAGACACACCAGAAGAGGGCATCAGATCCCATTACAGATGGCTGTGAGCCACCATGTGGTTGCTGGGAATTGAACTCAGGACCTCTGGAAGAGCAGTCAGTGCTCTTAATCACTGAGCCATCTCTCCAGCCCAGGAGGCTTTCATTTAATGAGTTCAGCTTTAATTTAATGCAGACGATATAATTTGTGTGTGTGTGTGTGTGTGTGTGTGTGTGTGTGTGTGTGTGTGTGTGTATGTGTGCACGCGCACCCGCACATGCTCTTGCCCATGCATGCCTGTCCGGAGGTCCTGGCTCAATGTTCATTGTCTCCTCCATCTCTCTCCATCCTATTTTTTGAGGCAGTGTCTCCCACTGAGCCCAGAGCTCACTGTTGCAGTGAGATGACTTGCCTGGTCAGTGAATCCCCATGCTGTGTCTCGTCCCAGATGACTTTTACATTGGACGTGGGGATCCGATATCAGATTCTTAGGTTCCAGCATTTTAACCACTCAGCAGTCTCCTCACTTCCAAAGATAGCAAACTTCAACAGCAGATCATAGATTTCTACGAAAAGATACTAAGGAGTCCCAACCCCACTGCCTTAAAAAAAATAAAAGGCGGGTTCTGATCTGTTAGGAGCACACACAGAATGTAGGTAGATTCCTAGACTCATGGCCTAATTACAGATGAGGTCATTTGTATTAAAACGAGCAGCAGCAGGTGCCTGTCTGAATGCTGTGATGACAAGCAGAGCACAAACAACCGTTTGAGGTTGCTTGAGCTGGCTCCAGCCTTGGGCAGTCTGATGAAGCCCGAGGAAGCCTTTCAGAACACTGTGTTAAATGAATCAAGTAAAAGAAATCTGTAGGCATAGTGTTATTGTATACCATGTAAAGATTATCCTTGCATTATTCAAATGCTGATTTCTGTGCCCCGATATCTGGTTGCAATCCTTAGTCTGAGAATCTCCTGCCCCAAAGTTGTGTAAACATTGCTCTCCATTTATTCTCTGATTTGTCAATAAAAGCTGATTATCCAATGACTGGAGGTGGGGTTGGGTGGGGCAGGATGTGGCTGGATTTTAAGCCATGAGAGTGGAGAGACAGAAGAAATAGGGGAGGGTGTTCATATGAGGAGAGAGTCCAGGAGACACCATGAGAAACCACATGGAGCCCAGAAGGCCAGTTCAGTACTAAAATGCAAGGATCACTGGGATATTGACTGGGGAAGCCAGATTAATTTAGAGGATTAAGCTAGAGTAATACTGCTCAGTTGTTGTGCCTTTCAAGCTTGTGAAATAAACATAATAGTTCAGTCTCACTTATTTTGGAGCTGCCTGGTTTAAGAGGAAAACTGCGACAAACACATTTATAAAAAAGCCACCAACAGAAATCAGATTACAACGGAAACTAGAGTGAAGTACCATTATCAAAACATTTTTGAAATTTCATGATTTACATTTATGACAGAATTATACACATATTATTTGTTAGTATAAATGGCAACACATTCATCATACTGGCAAAGTGAGCTAATCTCATTTTGAAGAAGTTAGTGTAAAGTTGATTGAAATCAGAGAATTAAACTATGGCCACACACAAGTCATGTTGGATAGCCAGTTGCTTTTGATGCTTCTTCCTCAGTGTGGCCAGACGTGTTGACAGCCACAATCTGCACAATGTACTGTGAATGGATTGATCTACAGAGTTGACGTGGGCTGACTTCTTTCAAGGAATACCACATTTGGATTGCGGAAGTAGCTTGGTGGTAGGGTACTTACTTAGCAGGCGTGATCCAGGGCTTAAAAGACACACCACTTTCTTTAAACTAAACTTTAATTCTAGTCATGTCTTGTGTAAATACCAATGCATTTGTCTTTGGTTAGTGTGGTGGTATGGAGGTATCCTTCAAAATTTATGTGTTAATACAACTGCTGATGCAAATGCATTAAGAGGGGGAGCCCTGGGGAGCTGTGTAGGTACTGAGAACTGCAGCATCATGGGTTAATTAGCATGATGAAGGATGTTTTTCTTTCCTTTTGCCTTTTACTCCCTTCTTCTCCCTGTGAGGATATACTGTTCCTCCCTTCTATACAGTAACAGGTACCATCTTAGAAGCAGCGACTGCTTCTAAGTACCATTATCAAACACCAAACCTGTCAATGCCTTGAGTGGAGTCTCCATCTTCCAGAACTCTGAGAAATAAAATGTTGTACTTTATAAATTATCCAGTCTCTGGTATTTTGTTATAGGTACACAAATTGCCTGGGACAATTAAGTTATTATTTTCAGCAAAGTTTACCACGCTTTTTATTTTATGCTTCTAATGTCCTGTAGAAAATGTAGGATAGGCAATTATTTCTTCTACAGTAAATTTCTAATATAATACTGAATGGAAGTGGTTGGTAGCAAGTCTCTCTCATTATGTTGTCCTCAAGACTAGGGGGAAAGTACTATTTTCATTGGGAAGTATAATGTTTTCAATGGGTTACTTGTGTATTCCTTTATAAGATTAAGGAAATCCTTCTTTTTCTTCCCCTCCTCTTCTTCCTCCTCCTCCGCCTCCACCTCCTTCTTTTGGGGAAATAGTTTTGTATGTTGTGTGAAGGTGTACCTCTGTCCTTCCTCACCTGCCTAAGGCATTGTCTAATAAAGGGCTGACAGCTAGGCAGAAAAAGGAAGGATGGACTTCTGGGAAGGGATAGGAACTGGAAGAAGAATTGAGAAGTGTGAGATTTGCCAGCCAGACATGGAGGAAGTTGGGCATATAGGAACTGAACAGAGGCCACGTATCAAAGGTGAATTAGCACAAATGGGTTATTACGTTAAATATGCTAGTTGGGAACAAGCTTAAGCTATAAGGTCTAGCTTTCATAAATAGTAAAAAGTCTCTGGGTCATTATGGGAGCTGGTGAATCAAGATAGTCTAACAATATTTCTCCTCCTCCTCTTCCTCCTCTTCTTCCTCTTCTTCGTCTTCTTCCTCCTCTTCCTCTTCCTCTTCTTCCTCCTCTTTTTCCTCTTCCTCCTCTTCTTCTTCCTCCTCCCCCTCCTCCTCCTTCTCCTCTTTCTTCTGCATTTTAGAAGGTTTCGATAGTGTCAGACTTTCTTCTTCTCATGTGTATATTTGTTGCAGTGTGTGTGTGTGTGTGTGTGTGTGTGTGTGTGTGTGTGTGTGATGGTGTGTGCAAGTTCATGTATAGGCCTCGGGTTGATGCCAGGAGTCACTTAGATTATTCTTCGATTTTATCCTTTGATGCAGAGTCTCTCTCTACCCTGCAGTACATTCAGAACACTTCACAAGTCTATCAAATGTTATTTAGACATTAGAGTTGAAAAAAGATTCCTAAGCTTTTTCTTTAAGATGTACAATATATCCTCTAGCACTTAGAAGTTTAAAGGATTGGACAGACTTATAGGATTTAGAGTTAATATCTAAAAATCAGTCATTTTTAAAAATATATATCAGCAAAGAATGAGTAGATTTTGAAATAAAAACCCAATGTCATTTACATTAGCCCTTTCCCAAAATAAAATCCTTACATATAAATTTAAGAAAATATATGCCAAACATAGCTGGATGTAGAACTCTCAGTTAGCACTTTAGTACTTTTGCCTATATCTTGCCATGCCTCTCACCATGATAACAATGGACTAAACCTTTGGACTGAGACGGTTCCCATCTGCTGTGGTCATGGTGCCTCTTCACAACAATGGAAATCCTAACTGAAACAGAACTCCATAGCCTTGCTTGCTTTTTTATTTCTGTCTGTCTGTCTGTCTGTCTGTCTGTCTGTCTGTCTGTCTTTCCAAAAATTTGAGACTGGGTCTCAAAACTTGCAGTCTTCCTCCATTGTCTCCCAAGCTGTGGGATTATAGGCATGCACCACCTTGCTTTGCTGAGAAAGAGCTGCTGCAAAGAAGCCTGATGCCCCTCCTGAAGTTGTGATGTCATCCACCATTAAACTTTCGCCAAAGCCATGCAGACAATAGCAGCATGCTCTTCACTCTCCAGAACGATGACCTAAGTTTCTCTTCTTTATGAAGCACATCCACTCAGGTATTATGTTATGGAAACAAAAATGAACTAAGATGTTTACACTAGTAAAGAAAACATAACATTGGCTAAAGAATAAACAGATGGACAGAGTAGAATGATCAGCCCAGAAACAGACCTAGAAAGATGTAGATCTTCTTGACTCACCATGACTTGACTTAGATATTTCTTTTTTCTTTTTCTTTTTTTTCCAGAGCTGGGGACCGAACCCAGGGCCTTGCGCTCCCTAGGCAAGCGCTCTTCCGCTGAGCTAAATCCCCAACCCCCTGACTTAGATATTTCTACTTTGCAATGATGAAAGGCAGTGCCCACGCGTTCAGTGGAGGCCACCCTTCAGTTTTGATTTTTTTCTATTGCTTGTGGCAGAACACTTTTTCAAGGTGCTGGGCAGTAGTGGCAAGATGTAACTTCTGGTGAGATTGTATGGGTTCATAGGACGCCGAACAGTGCCATATACCACTAAGCTGTGATATTTGGTAGAATGGATATTTTAGGTGCACTTGAAAAATTACAGTGGGTTTATCAGTCACTATATCGTAAGTGAAAGAGCTTCTGTCTGGTCGACTAAACTTGGACAAAGGGACAAAGGCAAACAACCCAGAAAAAGGTAGATTTCAGTAAACACATTGGAGCAACTAGATGCTCACAAGCAAAACTCTGCCCAGACCCTGTGCTCTTTACTAAAGTAACTCAAATGGGGGTGGGGGTGGGGGCACGTGGACTGTGCCACAAGAGGGACTGGCATGGAACTGGGGAAATAGAGCATGTGCAAACCCCGGAAATTTCAAAATGCGAGACCGGCAAGAGTGGAACTAGCTTCATCCCCATTTCTGTTCCTGCTTCAGAGGAACCCGGCTACGAGCCTACCCCAATCAGGAAGTCAGTCACAAGACATACCCAGCACCTGTAACACCTCTCATGCTAATGTGGCATCTCAGTAGCCCGAGCTTTCAGCCAATGACCTTTTCCCACCTTGGATAATCTTACCTCCAAACTCTTAACCCTTGGTTCACCCAAATAAACTGTACGTGTTCAAACCTACCCAGATTAAAGAAATACGAACAAGCTAAGATTGTCTCAGAGCTGCTTCATTAAAGATCCTGGGAGAAGGCATGCGACTAAAACAACATCCCCTCCTTGCTCGCTCCCAACTGGACCAGGATCCTGCTTCACCCTCTGGCCGACCTCAGAAAAGGTGGACTTGGAACCCCACCATCCATGACTTTGCCCTGTCCTCTCTGAGTCGGTGAACTGCAGTGTCCGGACACCCAGAGAAGAGAGGCAGAACTCGGAACCACACTCAAAGTAGGTGGCAGACCTAAGTGTAGATTGCAAAGCTGTTGGCTCATGGCAGAATATCTAGATGACTCCGGATGTGGTGGTCAGTCTATTAAATCTGCGTTTAATGAAAATGGGAACTTCTAATTTGAGAGATACACTACAGACTGAATTGATACGTTTCAGACTAGGAGAAAAGAGAGCCAGTACTCAAAATATACAAAGCACCCTTAAAACTTAACAGTAGAAAAACAACTTTATTAAGAAAGATCTGATAGTGAAAGAATCAGAGTTGGGGCCAATCTGGGACCAGTGGGAAAATTCCTACCACAAACCTCCAAGCACAAAGACCCCTCCCTTCCAGGACAGCTGCAAGCTGAACTGTCACACAAAGCTACCTGTGGCTTCCAACTGACCCCTCCTTGGGAAAGCCTTGAATGGTACACTAAGTCTGATCTGAAAGTTGTTTTGCCCCATCAAGTGCACATAGTACCCTGCCTAGTTACCATTGTGCAAATTTGCCCCAAGTGTTTGAATTCTGCCCCAATTGTTTACAAGGTATTTAACTCTCTGTTAAAGTCTGCTCAGGGTCGACTCCCCTTGAAGTGGGGTGACCCCAACAAGAAGGAATGATTAAACTCTTGCTTTTACATCAATCACTGCCTCTGTGAGTCTCATTCAAGAGGTCCTGAAAGAGGTTAAATTCGAGCTTCACAATAGAGATTTCATCAAAAGAAGACACTCAGAGCAGGAGGAGGCTTCTCCTCATTTCCCAACCTGAGGGCTGAGGAAAAGCTGTTACAAGTATGTCACATCCTGGGACATTTTATGATGTAGGGCAGATATGTTGATAGGAAATGACCCTCTGTACAGAGGATGTGGGGTACACTGTACAGAGGATATGGGGTGTACTTTCAACACCTCTACACACCTTTGCCAGGAGTCTAACACTTCTTTGGAAAGCCCCTTTTAAGAATTTAAAAGAGTGCTAGCCCCCACTCCTCTTTTAATTTTAATCTTACTCAAGGAGCCACACTCTTTCTTTCTGGCATCTACACTGTCAGCTAAAGATTTTTAAATAAAGTTTTGCTTTATGCATATAATTTCAAACAAACAATAAACTTTGTAATCCAACTAAAGACTCCTCCTTTTTAATAAAGTAAAATAAAAAATGTTTCAGTTTTTAGAGAAATAGTTCCAAGCGCTTATGCAACTTTGGGGCCTGAACCACTGAGGTGTGTGTGTGTGTGTGTGTGTGTGTGTGTGTGTGTGTGTGTGAGAGAGAGAGAGAGAGAGAGAGAGAGAACATGAGGACGAGTCTATTACTAGAGAGTGATACTCCAAGATGCTCAGCAGGGTCTCAAGAGGCCCATCAGTGCCTGGACCACAAAGGATTTCCAGATCCCTTCACCCCACCTCCTGTCTGTCATCTGTCTGTCTCCCCGTCCCCCACCCCTCTCTCTGTCTCCTTCTCCAACTCTCTCTGTGTTCTTTTCTTTCCTCCTATGCTACCATTTCCAAAATATTGATAATGTTTGCAAATTTCTAAAAATGAGTGAAAAATAAGGATTTTTCTTTGATGGCAGGAGCTAATGAAAAAGTCAGAAGAGCTTCCTTACAGAGCTGATCTGTCATTTCAGCTAGATTAAACTAAAGGCAGACCTTGATGTCTCCAATTCTTTAATGCTGTGCTTCAAATCTCATGCGGTTGGTAAAGAGATGTTTCTAGACTACTCTCCAGTAGATATTAGGAGCTTTAAACCTTTTCTCATTAGACTGGAATAACTACCTTTTGACATATTAGAGGCAGGAGAACCACACTGTGCTACGTATCCTCAGAATGCTGGGATTACAGCCATGGGTCACAGAGCTTTAGCATCAAATATACAACTCTAATAAATTCAACAATCATCGAAAGAGAAATGTGTAGGGTAGGCTGCCTCAAAACTGTGCTGGAAAAATAAAGATTCCCTGCTTAGGACACGGGTGAGGAGATGGCCCTCCAGACACCGTTCAGGCTGTAGCGCTCTCTCTCTCCCTCTCCCTCCTCCTACCCCCCCCATCCTCCTTGATATACAGGAGTTTCAAGTTGCAGTTACCTTTGGGCTACTCGCTTCCCCTCTAAGGGAAGAGTTCCCTGGAGTGTTGTTGGATTGTAGGTGTCTTCACAGTGTCTCTGGTGTCCATTCTCATATTATTATATTAGTAATTACCAATCCTGGAGTTCTCATCTGTGGACAAGGATGTTTACTCTGTATTACCATGTTGTGTGTGTGTGTGTGTGTGTGTGTGTGTGTGTGTGTGTGCGTGCGCGTGCACACACACACACACACACACACACGGATGGAGAAGATAGCATCAACCTCTGGAGTTGGAGTTGGAGGCAATTGTGAATCCTCTGACTTGGCTACTGGGACCTGGACTCTGGTTCTCCTCAAGAGCAGAACACACTCTTACCCGATGAGGCATTTTTCAAACATCTGTCTCTACGTCGTGTATATACGTTTATAAAGCAATTTTTTTTCTTCCTTGAGGCTTCTTGTGTAAACCAGAGGGGTATAGAGAGAAGACACTTTATCTAATCCGGCATATCCTGATCTGTCTGGCTTGTTAATCTCTGGCAACTTAATATGGAAACCATTTTCATTTCATTTGACTGGAGCCAGCACACATTAGAAGAGGCATGGTTTTGAGATCTTGGGTAAGACCCTTCCTTAGCTTGTTGGAGAACTAGTGTATGAAATCACTCTTGAGAACTTGCAAAACAGGTTTATGATGCAATTATAGCTCCCATGAAGGGCAGAGAGCTGGCTCCCTTCAAGGGTAGGGGAGAGCTGGATAGGTTGACATCCTGGTTCTTAGAATATTGACCGTGTAGGTACAGAAGTAGTTATTGACAGTCATTGAGACCAAAAACACCTCTGTGGAGAGGGAGCTAAGCATTCTCTTTGTTCCTGCTGAAGTTCCTTCCTTTCTTTTGCAGAATGACATATTCAGCTCTTCAGGGACAGCCAATACCCATCAGCAATTTGTATGCGCCCAGTACTATGTTCATAGGATGTAATAATCTCAACATTCAGGGTTGGGGATTTAGCTTAGTGGTAGAGTGCTTGCCTAGCAAGCCCAAGGCCCTGGGTTTGGCCCTCAGCTCCAGGAAAAAAGAAACTCAACACCCTATGAGCCAACAGCCATTATATCTGCTTTGTAGAAGGAGCGACTGAAGATTAGATCTATCATGTGTTGTTCAAAACCCTGCAGTTGATAAGCAAAAGAGTCACAGCACTCGATTTACCAAGCCATTTGGACATCACCTCTAGGCTTCTGCTTGTTTCAACAGAACTGAAGAGACACAGACTTCCTCAGCTGGGGGGTGCTCAGCCTGGCAGGCTTTAAAGTGGGTCAGAAATAATCCCATTTCCATGAGAATTACTAATATAAGATTAACCTGGTTTTATCACCTCAGCTCTGTCCCAGCTTAATCTCCAGATCCAGACCGCATATCAATCTTACCCAGACCCAATCTCCAGAGAGCGGTTTTTCCAATATGCCTATCAACACAGGCCCTAAAAGGACACAGAAATGTCATCCAGCACTCACTAGAAAATCTCCTTTTAAGTAACAGCTTCACTGAGATGACATTCACAAGCCACAAAAATTCACCTTTTCAAGTGTGAGTTTTTAGGATAGCCCCAAAACTGTAAAACCACTAAAAGATCAAGCTCACTGAATTTTCATGACTCTGAACATTCCCAGAGGCAGCCACTCCCCATTTGGATAATTCCTTCTTGGTTATTTCAAACAATGCTGCTAAGAATGTGCCAGGGGAGGTTTGGTGCGGGGACATGTGTTTCTAGTTCTGTAGGATTACTTGGTCATGCAGCCATCCACGCTTATCATTTTAAGGAATTGTCACATTATTTCTCAAATCTCTTTCAGTATGAAGTGGTTTGCACGTAATGACTTGCACCCAGCAGCTTATGATGCAGACTTGACTAATGCTTCTTCTGCTTCTTGGCCATGGAGAAGATTCCGATTTTTCCCCTATTTTAAAACTGAATTATTTCCTTATTTTTAAAGGAAATTTTGAGTTGTTTGTGTATTACGAATGTGAGTACCTCTGTAAGACATGTGGTTTGCAAATATTTTCTCTTCTGTGGATTATGGTTTTGCTTTTTGGTTTGTTTTGAGACAGGGTCTTTTGTCATACCACCTAGGCTAGCTTTATGTAACTCTAGATCCGTTTTCCTCAGTTGGCTGAGTCTGGAGACTGTGACCCTGAACGGAGTTCTCTGTTCACATCCTTGATGGTACCTTTCAAAAGAAACGTTTAAAACGTCGTAAGGTGGTGGTGTGACTGAGAATTGCTGGCACTGAATCACAGCCTCTTGCGTGGTGAGCAATTGACTTCCATTGTTTATGAAATGCCCAGTCTGAGGTGTTTTGTGATAGCAGCCCAAATGGACCAATGTAACTGTTTGGTGGAAGTGAAGACATTTTACAGATAATTGGGCCTCTTCCTTTACCTGTCAGACTATTGAAGTGACCATCTCTCAAGGATTGGAATTTCTTCAGAAATCTTATGCCTTGGGAAGGAAAGGGATAGATAGGGCTGAGAGGTCTGTCTCCCAGGTAGGTAACTATATGGTTTTGACAATTTACCAGATAGACTGGAGCTAAGACAGTGACTGGCTAATGCTGAGCAGGACCCCATCCAGACCAGGACTGCTTAGTTATGTGTAGCTTTTTCTAAGTCCAAACCTCTCATCAGTACCCTGGAGTCAGACTTGGCAAACACTGGACCTTTTGTGTGCTCTTCTTTCTCATGTGGCCATAATGACTAAATCTCTTGCCATTGCTACTCGTCACTTTAATTGGCATATTGGGGACAGATGGCCAAACTAGGTTTTTAAGGCTGCAGGAGCCCAGGATTTAGCCTTTAAAAAACTCCAGTAATGCTAAGAAAGTCACAGAAGTTAATGTTTTTCACTCAGAGTTTCCGAGTTCCTTGCTTGTCTGGGATGGTGTTCTGTGAGGACTGGGTTTCTGAAAGTGTCTGGAATTTGAAGCAGTATGGCCATCTAGAGTCTACATAGATCATCCTCTGTTTGGTTAAATTGTACACGAATTATTCACCAGTAACACAATAAAATTCCTCATTACTTCTACATAGGAAGCAACAATAACACTGTCTTCCAAGGGAACACACTTCTTTTCTTGTTGGTTTCACCATAGGTTCTAGTTCTTGGCAGCAGCTGAGTAAAGGGTCAGGCTGGTGATGTTGGTGGAGTAGGCTCTGCTGACCTCAGACAGTGTCATGGCTCTGGGACTCTCAGACATTTCTGGATATCCTGGAAGGAAAGCCCTAGGGAACCAATTTCTGCTAAATAATATTATTGTTTGTCTTTGGTGCTCTCCTCCCTGCTTTGGCCAGTTTCCTCTCTGCTTCACATTTTCCCGAGCTCATGGCCTGAGCAGGAATCTCACCAGTGGAAAACACTGAGGGCCTTTTCATTAAAAGTCCTAAACACAGCTTATGGGCTGAAGTTCTGAAATAGAGAAGTCAGAAGTTGAGCACAGATTCTTGTTACTATAAACATGGGCTTCACCTGCTTTTCAGAGAGCAAGAGGTAGAGGAGAGAAAGAGAGAGGGAAAGAGACATACAGAGAGAGAGAGAGAGAGAGAGAGAGAGAGAGAGAGAGAGAGAGAGAGAGGAAGAAGAAGAAGGAGGAGGAGGAGGAGGAAAAGAAGAAAAAGAAGAAGAAGAGAGGGAGGGAGGGAGGGACGGAGGGAGAGAGAGGGAGGATGTGGAATGGTGCATATCATCTAACTCTATACTCTTTGTATTCACCCACCTATTCTTTTTATTCTCTCTAATATGGTTTCAAAGTAAGTGCTTTTAAAATGGTCACACCTGTCATCAAATCACAACCAGAACAGAGGCTCTGGTGCTCTAATGTGTAGCTGCAGGGATCCCCTAATGTGAACTACTTCTGGACCTAACGGCAGATGACAGCTGCCAGGGCTCCATTTGAGAGCTCCCCTCCTGCCAAGGGACTCCCCAGTCTGCCTGGGAACCCACAGCACGTGGCATGCCTTGCATAACAAGAGGATGCCCTCTGGGCTCTGCTTCAGCCTACCTTCCTCTACACCCTCTGTCTCAGCTGAGCTGGCACCCTCTGTCCTGTACCAGTTATTACAGATTTTGATGATCACTTTCTAAATACTAATGCCACTTAGCCCAGAGTATGTAGTTATTCAGACAATGTTAGTTCTGGGATTAAGCCATGGTTTGAGAGTTGAGCAAGAACCCCTGATCTGTGAGAAGAGAGTGCATGAAGCTCAGACATCATAATCCCATACATTTCTCTCAAGGAAGAACCACAGGATAACTCAGGTGGTTCCAGTATAGACCCAGTTATATTGACAAGGTGTGAGTCTTCCTGTAATTAAATATAACCTTAAATATAACCTTGAAGAACCTTCAAGACTTCATTCAATCCAATTTTGTGTAAAAAAAAAAGCGGCATTGTGAGTTCACACACAGTGAGAGGTAAATGAGCAAAGAATAGGGTATCTGCCTGTTCTGGGTTCAGACACGGGGTGGCTGCAGGAGTCAGTGAAAGTGAGCAGATATCCATCATCATGAATGTTTGCTTAGATGCCTGCTCATGCATGGTGGCCAAGAGGATGTGGGGTGAAATAATCCAGTATGTGTGGACTATCAGGCTGTTGAGGAGGGAAGAGGTTTGATTTGGGGGAATAAAACATTTGAGGGTTTGAGTCACCATGAGGCCAGTGAGGGGGAAATGTCTTTTCTGAGACTTAACTGAAATGGAAGGGATGCCCAGCCTCCTGAGGTGGCAGTTGCTATGGGTTACTGAGGTTGTAACTCCTGAACACTTTGGCTGACTGTCCTGAGTTTGGAATCTGGGTGAAGTGTCTTCTGCAGCCCTAGGTTAGTCCTCTGAAGAGGGTGGCAGGCTAGAGCCACTGGGAGCTGGGAGGTGGGCACAGAGGGAAGGTTAGAGTTACTTGAGGAGATCTCGGTAGACCAGTGAGACTCCTGTTGAGTTTCTGGTGAGTTATCTAAGAAGTATGCTTCAGTTTTTCTTCCACAGATGTGGAACAAAATAATATTGTCTTGTGCCTTTTCTTAGCAATTAAGTTCTATGACTTCTTGTTATAAGTGTTAATAATAGATTTTGATAGGAGCATTAACTCTGGACAAGGGAAATATCCACAGGGCCTCTGCCTGGGAATTCATAGCTATTTGAGTAAGCCTGCTGGGTTACATACCTTTGTTACATAAAACAAAACAAAACTCTAAGAAAATTGAAACCAAAACAAAATAGTAAACCAGGAGAATAATGTACACCCATATACTGACTTCCTACATCTGTCTGCTCTTAGCATTGCTTCATCAATACACTGTGCCCCTCCACAACACACACAGACACATACACTACTCTTTCCTAAGCCAATTGAATGTAGTGTGATGGTACTTTGGCCAATTTTGTGAGTTGGGGTTCAGTTTCTTGCTTCATGATTGCAAGGAAAACAGAAGAGCACGAGACCAAGGCGTTGTTGGCCACAAACATGTTGGCTTCTAGCACCAGGGAAGAACTTGGAACGTGGATTGCCACGTAAGTTTTGAAGCAGGGATTTTGATATTTTGGGAATGGACAAATTTGATCCCACTCATATGGAAATTAGGCATCCATTGGGGATGCATTTGACTGGTTAATTTGATTGTATGTGGTGTATTCTGATTGGCTGATGAGTCAAGTGAAGGGGAGGGTCTGCCAAAAAATCTTTAAGGCTAGGCAAGATCAGGAACAAACAAACAAAGAAACAAATGATGAGTTACATCTTGATGAGTCAGAAAATTTCATATTTTAATATGTTAGATAGCAGGATCAACTTCCTTGGAAACTCTCTGGTGTTCTGGAAGCTGACTGCTGATTCCACCAGGCATAGTTTGCTGATTCCACCAGATAGATAGTTTGTTTCCCTTTCGCCTGTAACCCTGACTGTCTACTTGTTCCTAATTCTTACCTCATGACAGTGCACCCTATATGATACCAAGTAATGTATTTCTTCTATACAAAGACATTTTCATCTTCCTATTTAGCGTGCACAGTGTTATTTCTACCTGTAAGGAACATTGCTATTCAGACTCAAGGGCCAACTTCCCTAAACAGTGTAAGGGATGCCAATAAAGTCAAGCTGTTGTTCTTGCTGGATATAATCTTCAGCTCCCCATCTCTTTCTGTTTTTGCTCGTAGAATCCTTGAAGTGTCCAAGATGATCTCTTAAAAAGCCGCTCATAGATTCCTACCAGTGGGGCCTTCTTGGGTTGTATTTCTGAACTAGCATATCTGTCTCTGGTCTTATGAGTCATGGAGTTGGCCTTGATGCTAGATGTTTGGATTAAGGGCTTGAAGAATAGGAGCAGAGGTTTGTACACATTTGAAGACAAACCTGACTACATGCCTTGGAAGGACTCTATGCTCATCTAGTCCCTACTTACCACCACCTTACCCCATGCTTACTATTCACTGCCTCTGAGGTAATTTCTGAAATGCCTTGTGTTTGGTTGCGTTGATGCTATGAAGTCACGGTCAAGTCATCAGAAGTCAAAGAGAGGATTGATTATAGATTTAGGAGGTGATGGTTTGTTCTTTCTGTTTTGGTTATCTAAGGAAACTTCCACATTCACCAACTACCCCTATGAAAGACAGACATTGTTGGCTATAAACTGAGTTGGGATTTTGGGTTATGCCATGATGGATGGGTGGGGGAGCTGAAAAAGAGAATGTGAGTTATCACTGATACAAGTATTTAGACAATTCCTGTATTTAGACAATTCCTTCCCTCTCCTTTCTCTTCTTCTCCCCACTCTCTCCTTTTCTCTTCCCTCCTTTGACTGTGTATAGTCTAAGATGGTCTAGAGCTGAACTCATGGTTCTTCTGCTCAGTGTCCCAAGTGCTAAGATTACAACATAACCATTACACTTGGCTAGCTCACTATTTCCATTCCTCTAGTAATCTATGATCATCAGCAGTGGGGTATGAGGCAGTAAAGGCCCAGAGAGAGAAGTGGTTTCACAATGCTACCCACCTTGCTGGCAGGCACACTCTGGATTAAAGCTTACATCACACACCTAACCTTGAATTTTGTCTCCTGTCATTGACTATGAAAGAATCCTTACATTGTATGTTTTGGATGCACAAGGAAGCAGTTCTGAGATACCCAGAGGCTTGTGAAGAAGGGAACATTGATCCTCTGTGCAGACACAAGAGACACTGTTACATGCAGAACGGTGTGTTTTGTGGCTTATTCTAAGGCCTAGCTAATGTGCTCATTTTTTTCTATGAAAGAGCAGAACTTATTACTTATTGAAAACTCTTTCCCTTTGGCCTAATAAAGCCACACTTTTGTGACCTTCAGAATTTTCATTAAGAAACGGTGTGGAGGGTAGCAACTTTCTCCGGTCACTATGACCACCACAGCCAGCAGAGCAATGACCCATAGGAGGCAAGAAGCCAGTTCAGTTCAATTCTACTGAGTATCCAGTATTGGTTCAAACTTCAGGAGTCCAACCCCCAAGTAGTTTATTTTAGGCATATTTAAGCACAGTAGAATTTGGTGAAAACATTCCTGGGGATAATTAACTCAACCCTGTATGTACAATAAAGCTTACAATGAGACTACATCAATGATTTGTGAAGTACATGCGACACCTTTCATAAAGATAGGTTTGATAGATGGACAGGCTCATGATAAGGGACTTGGAGAGAATCTGGTGTGGTCTCCACCATAAAGATAGTGCGAAGATCACCGGGCTGTTAACCATGCTGCTCCCAGGCTTCTGGGTGAATAACAGGCAATGGATTCTCCCCTTTGAGAAGACAACCTGTGTGTTTAGCATTCCTGTCTCCTAGTGCGTATCTGTGAGCATAAGAACCTCTGTGCCTCCCACACAACACGTTCTTGAGTTACAGTGGACTCTTTGTTCCTTAAGCTGTACCCTGACTCATATTTGGAAATGTACTGTGTTTTTCAGGCATTTTCCTTTTTTAGTAGTGTGAATGAAGTCTCTTTTCATCCTCCAAATGCATATAAATATCCTAGCAACCACTAGCTGTCTGACCTCACCTGTCTATTATACCGTACATTTTCAGAAGTCCCAATTATATATCAAATCCATGACTTACATTGTACTTTGAGCTTAAAAATAGAATTTAAGGTAAGTTTTCTCAGTATAGTTGCAAACATTGATGCAGTAGTAGGTTTTGTTAGTAATCCTAATATGTTTTTTTTCAAATTTCATCTCTTCTTTACTTTGTTATTTTCTTTCTTTCTTTCTTTTTTTTTAAAGTGTCATTATTAATCATGAAAGGAGAAAGAGAAAAGAGGGAAAAAGGGAAAAAGTGGAAAGAAGGACACGATTTTTCCATTAGCTATCTGTGTGTACAATTCAGTTTTTGACCAATCATCTAGATTGTGAGATACCCAAGTTCTTTAAAAACAAAATGTATGAGGGACTGTAGAGATAGCTCAATGGTTAAGAGCACTTGTTGCTTTTGCAAAGGACCTGGGTTCAGTTTCCATCACTCATGTGGTGGCTTATAAGTATCATAATTCTAGTGCAAAGATATCTGATGCTTTCTTTTGGTGTAGTACACACACACACACACACACACACACACACATACACACACACACACACATCTGTGCAGGCAAAACACTCATACGTATGAAATACAAATAAAAAATTCTAACCCCTTCCCAAACGTATACATACCTCATGGAGGTCAGAGGTCAACTTGTGGGACTCAATTCTCTCCTATGAAGGTCCCAGGGGGTCAAACTCAGGTTGTCGGGCTTGGTGGCAAGTGTTTCTTTATTCTGTGAGCAATCTCGCTGGTTCCTTCAAGTCCTTTTCAATGTTTAGGAGACCTTATAAACAGTGGATAGAAAGACTATACATGGACAGAACCATGGCTCCAGCTGCATATGTAGCAGAGGATAGCCTTGTTGGGCACTAATGGGAGGAGAAGCCCTTGTTTCTGCCTAGGCTGGACCCCCCCCAGTTCAGGGGAATGTCAGGGGGATGGGAAGGGGGGTGGTTGTGGAGAGGGAATACCCTCATAGAAGAAGGGGAGGGGGATGGGATAGGGGGCTTATGGACAGGAAACCAGGAAAGGGAATAATATTTGAAATGTAAATAAAAAATATCCAATAAAAATATTTCTTATGAAAAAAATAAACAGTGGAGGGAAGGAGAGTGAGTTAGCTGCGCACCCATAGCAACTAGAGTAGCCAGCAAACAAGAGAGAGGCCCTGATTGGCTGGTGGAGGCAGTGTGACCTGGGCTGTACGGATGGGGACTCAGCTGGTCAGGACTTGACTTTTCCATCCTTGGCTTCTGCAAACCACAGAATATAGCCTGCTGTGAAGCTGGTCGTTCTTAGGTTCAAAATCAATCTTTTAGTAACAATTAGAGCTAGAGGAGTCCTTGTTTGGGTTTAATTTCAAGGAAATCACCACACCTGTGACTCTCTGTAGCCAGGAACATATCCCAGAAGGCCCTAGAGTAAGTTTCCTCACAGCACATTAACCTAAATGCATGAGTCACCTATCCATCTCCTCTCATTAGCAGTTCCTGTCACAAGAGAACGCCACACTCAGACACAGGATCTTAGTTTGTCCCCCAGAACCAAACTCTATAAAAGTCTTGTTCAGAATCTTAGCTGGCTCCTCTGACTTGCCTCTCCAGGGTAACCCAGGGAACCTCAGAGTACTGGGGAAATAGCCCAGCAGTCAGAACCTGAGGGCCAGATCCATCGCTTTCCTGTGCCTATTAAGGATGCCTTGCCTGAGCTTGAACCTGTGCAGGAGTGATCCTCCCATTTCCAAGATTATGACTGCTGAGATAAACTAGGTGCTGTGGCATATCTCCGTGATGCCAGCGCTTAGAAAGATGAGGCAGAAGAATCATGAATTCTAGGCCAGCCCAGGCTACAGAGTGAACTGCTGTCA
Source organism: Rattus norvegicus (assembly GCF_021556685.1). Classification (NCBI taxonomy): domain Eukaryota; kingdom Metazoa; phylum Chordata; class Mammalia; order Rodentia; family Muridae; genus Rattus; species Rattus norvegicus. The sequence continues at coordinate 97,042,017 of NC_141541.1, read as the reverse complement.
AATGAATTCAAAACAAACAAAAAATAATGTAACGAATAGATCATACGTTCTCAGATAATAAACTGACTGCTGGATGGTATACATGCAAGTTAAACCTGGGTAGCCCTTATAGTCCTTGAAAGCTGAAGCAACAACGGCCATAACCCATAGAAAAGTAAGCTTAGACCTGTGAATTAAATCTCAACAAGCAAATACCAGCACTGAAAAAACAGCAGTGTTCTAGGGGCTGGAGAGAAGGTCAATAGCGAAGAGCGCCTGCTGCTCTTGCAGAGGACCTGGGTTCAATTCCCAACACCCATATAATAAATCACAAAGGCCTGTAACTCCAGTTCCAAGAGATCTGACACCCTTTTCTCCCTGCCGAGGACATGCACAGACAAAAATGCAAGCAAAATACCTCTGCATATATAAAAAGCCAACAAAACAAATGTCCAAAAACTCTGACATTCTCTCATAATGTTTACTCGAAACCCAGATTCCCACGAATTAATATGCAAAATTTCTGCAACACAGTCCAAAATTTCTCAGCGTGCAAAGAACATGATATTCTCAACTCGCAGGACAAGACCAGCAGTGAGGTCAGTGATAAGACGATGCAGATGTTAGAATTAGATGTGGGTGTCAGAAAAATGTTCAGAGTTGCAACCGTGAACAACTTTTCAAAGCTAAGACATAAATAGAACTGTGAAGAAGAACAAGTGGAAACTTCAGAGCAGAAAAACAACCAAAACTTAAAAACACTCTGAAAGACTCCGGCCACAGAAAGGGGAGGACAGGAGCAAATGGGGTCAACTGAAGTAAAAAACATTACTCAGTTGGCTGACAAGCAGAGAATACTAAAACCAAAACCAAAGCAGGACTTTAGAGATGTGTGGAACCACAGAAGATGGGTGATCTTTTTTTTTTGTCAGACTTTTCGTAAGGTGAGAAGGAAGAAAGCAGTACTGGAAAATGATTTGGAGAGATGATGGCTGGAACTTCACACATTCCGAGTGGGACCACAGAGAGCCAAGTCTGAACGGGGCAGAGTCCGAGAGACGCACCTCAGCCACAGCTGAGGAACCAGTGACAGAGGCGTTTAAACAGCTGGAGAGCAACAGCGTGTCTGAAGGACAGTACGTTCGGGGACTGTGATTCTCCTGTTTGCAAGTGCAAACAATAAGAGAGTTGATGGGGTTGATGAAGTTCTTGTCACACAAATATGAGGACTTGAATTTGCCCCCCAGAACATCTGTAAGAGCTAGCTAGGGTGGAATGTGTGTATAATCCTAGCGATGGGGAAAAAGCCCAGGAGGATCCCCAGGGCTTGCTCATCCAGTCTAGCCTAATTGATAAGGTCCAGGTACCAGTGAGAGACTCTGTCTCAAGAAAAATGGGTGACTTCTGGGAACAACATTCAAGGTTGACCTCTGCTCTTTGCATGCACACACATGCACTGCACACACTTGAACATACAGACTCACTCACACACAGAAAGCTGTCAATTCTATATCTCAGATAACTTTCAGCAAGGACAGTAAAGCGGTGATGTCCTCAGTTTACCCCCTCTGTCTACATGAACAGAATGTCTACAGGGGATTTTCAGACAAAGAGAACACCAGAAGGAAACAGAACTTCATGAATGGGAAGGCTGCAGAACTGGTACCTATTTGGGCTAACAAAGGAGCCTGTTATAATACCGGCATTTTTAAGTGTATGACATTGGTGCAGTTTGGGGACTGTATAGATGTACTATTTAGTATAACTTTGAAAGGAAGAGGGGAAGAGGAATGGAGCATTAGAGCTTCAGGATTTCTTTTTTTCCTTTAGAATTATTATTTTTTATTTTTTAATTAGATATATTTCTTTATTTACTTTTCAAATGTTATTCCCTTTCCCAGTTTCCTGTCCATAAGCCCCCCATCTCTTTCCCTTCCCCCATATGGGTATTCCCCCCCATTAACCCTCTTTACTGCCCCCCAATTCCACTGCACTGGGGGTACAACCTTGGCAGGACCAAGGGCTTCCCCTTCCACTGGTGCCCCAACAAGGCTATTCTCTGCTACCTATGCAGTTGGAGCCCTGGGTCAGTACATGTATAGTCTTTCAGTAGTGGTTTAGTCCCTGGAGGCTCTGGTTGGCTGGCATTGCTGTTCTTATGGGGTTGCAAACTCTTCAACTCTTTCAATACTTCCTCTAATTCCCCCCAAGGGGGTCCTGTTCTCAGTTCAGTGGTTTGCTGCTAGCATTGACCTCTGTATTGGACATGCTCTGGATGTGTCTCTCAGGAGAGATCTATATCTGGTCCCTTTCAGCAAGAACTCTTTAGTTTCATCAATCTTATCTAGTTTTGGTGGCTGTATATATGTGGGCCACATGTGGGGCAGGCTCTGAATGGCTGTTCCTTCAGTCTCTGCTCTATAGAATTATTTTTATTAAATCACAACTGTACATCATCTTCTTAACTCTATATACCCACTTACATTTTTAAAAAGGAAAAACATTATGTCTTATTACACCATGATCCTGGCTAATAGATTTCAAAACTTTTGAGAAAACTTTTCAAAAGGGCTTCACATGTCACCTGAAACTTACTAACTTAACAGTATCAAAGAAGGAATGCTTCTACACTCTCACAAAGACCACTAGAAAGAAACAACTAAAACCCTAAGAAACTGCTCCAAAGGCATTTTTTTTTTTAAAAAACAATCCTTCCTCCACAGTAAGGTAATGTTATTAAACAATCCAATCCATTCACAAAATGCCTCTCTGTATCTACTCTGGTGTCTTCTGCCATATACATGCACTTTATACATGACTGAGTTAAGAGTTTCCTTAACATTGTTATTTTGATAACCTGAAGCCGTTCTGTCACTTCTGGGCTCTCATCCTCCTATTTATACAGTGAAGCCCATGGTGAGTAGGAAGAATTTTACTCAGTATCAGCTCCTTCCACCATAGCCCTCACTTCCTCCACTTCCTCCAGGACCATAGTTCCCTCCACCAGATGGTCTTCCCATGTTCCTGATACCACCAAAGTTTCCACTCCTCATTGGACCATAGTTAGAAGGTTGCTGGCTATAATTTCCAAAATCATTGTCATTTCTTTTTTCTTTCTTTCTTTTTTTCTTCCGGAGCTGGGGACCAAACCCAGGGCCTTGCGCTTGCTAGGCAAGCACTCTACCACTGAGCTAAATCCCCAACCCCACAGTCATTTCTTCCTCCAAAGTTGTCATAATCACCTCCGTAGCCCCCACCTCTGTAGTCCCCAACCTCCGTTAGTCCCCACCTCCATACCCACCACCTCCATAGCCCCCACCTCCATAGCCCCCATCCTGGTTGTCATATCCAGGTCCCCCACTACCATATCCTCCTCTACCTCCTCCATAACCAGGGCTACCTCCAAAATTGCCACCTCCAGGTCCCCCCACCCCTTATACCCATTATAGCCATTCCCAAACCCACATCCACTTCTGTATTCAGATCCCCCACTTAAGCTGCTTCTTGGTCCAGGTCCAAAATTGCCATCGCTGCCATGAGAATTCCCAAAGGATTTCTTGTAGGTCCCTTATCCCCCATGGGTCCTTGTGCACTGGCTGTTTCAGGATGTGGAGGAGCTGGGGAACAGAGTTTCCTGCCGCGGTGAGTCTGGTGGGCATCAACAACCCGGAGACTGTGTGGGAGAACAGTTCGTTTATTGAAACAGAGGGTCTACACTTTAAAGCTTGAGCCGGGGCGAAGGGAGGACAAAGGACAAGAGAGGATGTGTGACAGTGGGGTTAGGGACCTTCCAAGTGTTCCAGCTAGATTAGCAGACTGGCAGTCACAGGATTTCTGAGAAGACAGTTTTCTGACAGGGAAACAGAAGTTTAACTGGCTTTATGTTTGTCTCTACGGCATTGAGTAGGCCCAAGGGTGCCATGCTCTTTGAGAGCTGTTTGGACTATGGGCAGCACGCTATCTCCCTCCTCTGGTTTAGGAACCCACAGTTTCTGATTCAAAATCGACTGTGAAGGTATCAGTATGTATTTTTACACACATATAGAAACCACTAGAGAGTTACTCAAAAGGATACTGTCAAGATCACGGTAAGTAGGGACGGATAAAAATAGATGGTCAAATGACCACATCCGAGAAGACAAAAAAGGGGAAATAGATAAAACAGCAACAATAACAAGCAAACCAGGGAGATCCAACAGACAACAATAACAGCTGAATAACTCAGTGTATTGATAACTAGGTCAGTTTAATACACTAATTAACAAACATGGTACAATTAGATTAATCATACTGCAACACTCTGTAAGAAAGTTATATCAAATACAACGCCATTATAATAGATTTCAAGCTATGGATATGGAAATGGATATGGAAAAAGATAGTCCAAGCATAAACTAAGCTGGATCAGCTTATGTTAACTGCAACATAGACCTCAGAAGAAAGAAAAAGACCAAGACTGAGAAAAAGGCACATGATCTACCCACTAGATAAGGGTAAAAATATCAATTTAGCAGTAAGACATGACATTCTAAAATGTGTACCTGCCTAATAGCAAATTAGAAAGCACACGACAATAGAGTACACATAGTGTTCTCTGAGAAAGACTGCAGTTTTGGATGCTATTCTTAATCCTAGTATTCAAGGGGCAGAGGTAGGTGAATTTCTGTGAGGTAGAGGCCAGCCTGGCTTATAGAGTGAGTTGGATTCTTTGTTGGTAGAATTGTGTCAATTTAAAAAGATGTAAAATCATATAAAAGTGCACTCTTAGAAACAAACCATAGAGACACATTGTATCCATGGATTGAAAGATTTGCCATAGGAATGATTTACTTTTCCATAAATTGATCAGTGGACATTTAATCAATGCATTTGGAAGGCTAGAGAGGGGTTGGGGATTTAGCTCAGTGATAGAGTGCTTGCCTAGCAAGCGCAAGGCCCTGGGTTCGGTCCTCAGCTCTGGGGGGGGGGGAGGAAGGCAAGAGATACGTACGTACAAGAGTGTTTAACTTCATGGGTGGGTAGCGACTGCAATTCAACCACCACAGCTGTCTTACATACCTATGGGAAATGCTGACATTAAAAACAATGCTAATACCCAAAACCAACAAGGATGGGAACAAACCGAATACCTACACATTAGGGGTCAGAAATGGTTTGGGCAGTTTCTCATAAAGCTAAAATTCTTGACCTGTTCTTCTATATGAAAGAGAAGAAACTGCATAGCAGTTCATGTTCATAATTGTCAAAGTCTGGAAACAACTCAGATGTCCTCAAGTGGGCCAGTGGATAAACCGTAGGTCATGGGCACATGGAACAGACTGTCAACAGAAGCAAGGATTTGGAAGGATTTCAAAACAGCCAGGACCAGATGCTGTGTGGGACATAAAACCATGCTGGCAAGTGCGGTGAGGTAGAGCAGGTCAAGACCTGGAGATTCCGTGGGCACACACCTAATGCTTAGATGGCTCTCAGCTCCCTGCCAGACTCCTCATGCTTCTCACATAAAAGAGATGTGACCACAGGTCAAGTAGGCTCAAGACAGAGATCTCCATGCTAGGTACCTCAGGTACCTAGAGGCCAGGAGAGAGTAGCCAGTAAGCTGTCCTCCCAGACGCCCCTCCTGCAGAAGGTGTTTAACCTCAGACCCACCCTGAGAAGTGGGGTGCTTTAACACATTTGCTTTTCACCATGACAATAAGCTGTTTGCAACCATGCACTGTCTCTTTTCACCAAGATCCACTGTGGGGAGTCATGGAGAAGGCCATCACCTACAGAGCCACTGTCTAATCTCCCGTAGAAGGCCTCTCTGTGTTCCCAGCCACAACTCCCGCCAAGTCTGCTGCAGTCAAGCCAAGGACAATCACAGTGGGACTAGGAAAAGTTCCCTGCTTCACACTCCCATTCACCCTGGGGGCCCGTTATCAGCTCTTCTGAGACTCCCAGCAGTGCCTGGATGTCCAACAGCCTGAGAACACCATGGCCCCAGCCTTATCGCAGACCAGAGGTCCCCCCTCCCCCTGAACTAGCTCTGGTTTTCTCATGTTTCAGACTGCACTTTCCAACCCCATGGGTGTCTTGGCGTTTACTTACAGTCCAGGATCCCCATCCCCACCCAGAAGCAGCATGGGGTAAGCAAGTCAAACTCCCCACATTCTGCCTCCCCAAGCAGCTGTGCATTTTGGCGGAGCGGACACCGCACCCCACAACCCTGCAATGCTGCAGCAAAAATATTACACTTTGGTCCCATCCTTGAGGCATCTCCTGGCTTGTCGAGATAAGGGCTCAAGTACCACGAGCTAGCCTAAAACTTACCATGTAGCAGAAGGTGATCTTGAAATCCTGATCCTCTTGCTTTCTCTCCCCAGGAGAACTGGGGTTACAGGTTTGTACCCACCACCCAGTTTATGAAGTACTGGAGGCAGAACAGGTACAGGCTAGGCAAACACTCTACCAACTGAACTACACCTCAGCCTCGAAATTATTTTCTTAGAAAAAAGATAAGAAAACTAAAACACCCTCAGCATAGCCACAGGGGACAGACACCCTAAGGATAGTGTTGTTTTCCTTTGGATTGACAGTATTGTAGACTGTATTTTCTGATCATTCTTAGCTTCGGATAGTCTATTTCCTGAAACAATGTCTCACCTGTCCTCCTGTGTGTTCCAGCAAAATCCAAGAATACCTATTCGATGAATTATTATATGCTTTAATTTTTATTTGTTTATTATTACTGTGGGGTGTGTGTGTCTGCACGTGTGTGTGTGTGTGTGTGTGTGTGTGTGTGTGTGTGTGTGTGTGTGCATGCATGCACGCTCATGGTCATACACTCCCATGTGCATATGTGGAGGCAGAGGACAGCTTTGGGAGTTGGTTCTCCCTTTTCCATCACGTGAGCTCTGGAGGACTGAACTCAGTTTGTCAGGCACGTTTACTTGTTGAGCCATGTCCAGCCCCGGGCACTGTAGCAGTCTCAGTAATTTACCGTCTCCTGCTTGCTTTCTTTTGCTCATTTGTTTATTTCCAGTTTTGAAGACTTCCATAATGAACTCTGTCTTCCAACTTGACAAATCCTCCAGCACAGTAAGAGGAGCCTCTTGGCTATTCTCATGTCTCCTCCCTCCCTGTCCCACTTTCATCCCTCTCTGTAGTGTTTTTTTTTTAATGTGTTTTGTTAACTCCTTTAATTATTTCTTTTTTTTCTTCACAAAGGGTTTGGCATATATTATACCTGGCTGGATTAGAACTCATTACATACCTCAGGCTAGTCTCAAACTTTCCTCCCAGTTCCCTTGAGACAAGGTCTGTCACTGTTCCTGGGACTAGGCTGGTCGCCAACAATCCTGTCTCCACTCACCACAGTCACACATGTGGTCCCAACTAGCTTTTTACACACTGGGGATTCAAACTCCCGCCCATGCTTGTGCAGCAAATGCTTTCACATACCTCCTAGCTCTGGGAAAATCCTGTTTTGTTCCCTTGTGTGCATACTTGAGAGTATTTTGTCTTGTTTTCCACCCTTAGAGGCTAAAAGGTGGTAAAGTTGGATGCTGTTAGGAAAAGCAACCTTGGAGGGAGACAGAGTAGTTCTTTTAGATTTCAGAAGGACAGTTGTTAAGAGGGAGACAGTTGGGCAAGCTCTAAAAGAGTGGGGTGTCTAGATTGATACAGTGCTTCCTGGAATTAATTATCATCAAGGCCCTGTCTTAGTCCATGAGTCACCAGATATGGACTGTCCAAGCTGGAGACACCAGTGTGACTACATGATGCTATCAGTCCCACTTATGACTTGAATTCTGTACACGTAGAGTTTTGATTACTTTTGTGTGTGTGTGTGTGTGTGTGTGTGTGTGTGTGTGACACAAAATAGAACTGTTAGCATTGTTTTCCAGGCTCTCTCATAACTCAATGATAGGAAGGGAAACAGAACTTTGTTTGCTTTTTTTTTTTTTAATTGTCACAAGCATTCTAGACATAGAACTCAAGAGCTCGTAGAACTGCCAAGAATGCTCTTGCAGTTGAGATGGACTTTCCTAGTCTAGCCATACAAGTTTTATTGCCTGACTCATTTGCAGTTGCCAATCTGTTGGTTTGCAAACATATTTTAAAATTTTTATTTATTTTCATTTTGTGTGTATCAGTGTTTTGTCTGTGTGTATGTATATATGTAGATGTATGTATTATGTGTTTGTATCGTATGTGTGTAGTATCCATGGAGAAAGGGGTGTTGGATGCTCTGGGTCCAGAGTTACAGTTGTGAGCTGCCATATGGATGCTGGGAATCAAACTCATGTCTTCTGGAAGAACAATCAGTGCTCTTAACCTCTGAGTCAACTCTCTAGCCCCTGAAAACATATTTTTGTATTGTTTCCAGAACGGATCTGCCTTGACAATTAGATTAGTTGATTGAAATTTAATCTGCACTTGCCGTTTTCTTCATGTGTAGGAGCATGCTAGGTAAATGCTGGCAGGCCAAACAGATATAAAAATCGAGGTAGACTTGCTCTGCCTGGCCAGTCCCCAGATGTTGTCTTTCTATTCCGGCAGAGACTGCTTCCACTCCAGTCTACTGGAGTGGGGGATATGGTAATTTAAAGGATTCAAGGTCAGAAGCTCAGGTCAGAACTTTTAATGGTGTTAAGGAGTCAGGTAGGGAAGAGCAGTTGGCAAGACCCCAAGAAATGTAAGTGGAGCTGCCAAGGTTGTATGAGTCTCTCCATTTTGTACATCCCTAAATGAAATTTCTAGTTGGATCTCAAACTTGATCTATCTAAGAGATTGTGTACTAGCCTGAAGATGGCTTTATTTATATAGTAGATTGTGCCTTCTAATCTAAACTGTTATATCTATATACCCAGAACTCTGAGGAAACAGAGTGCTTTCTGCATCAGAATGGAAAAAAATTTTGCTTGATGAGTTTGGAGCTCAAAGGAAAGAGTAGTCTAGCCTGTTCCTTGTGCTCACTGACAGTCTTCATGCTTTGACTGAAGACCGTTGTGTAGTAAATTGCTAGCACCAAGCAAGCCTAGCTAAACTCTCAGTTTAGGAGCCAGATAGGATCGCACCACTCTTTATGGAGGACCTAAGAGAGATCATGAACTTTAGGTCCTGAAACTTGCCTGTGGCTCAGCTTCCTTACCTACAGCATGGAAGAATGTTAGTCCAAGACCACACTAGTACTGTGAGGGCTTAGTTAACCGACTAACGTGTTTGCATACAAACATCCCGTAAGTTTGAAACGATGCCCGTCAACAAGAGGAAGGCGGCCTTACTGTGTACTGCTCCCATTGCTCGCTCAGGGATTTCCTCAGTGACTAAACCTATCATGCTTTCCTACCTGACTTTTAGAGCTCCCCTGCACCCCACTGAACTTGTTCAAAGACCTGGAGCATATTTCTAAATCTGATGGGGACTAGTGAGAAGGAAGAGTTGTTAGAAGAGATGGGAATTGAGTAAGTGCTCCAAGTATAACAAGGTCTGCAAGACTGGAAAGGACAAGAATGAGTACAGAGCGGACCTTGGATGCAGGGCTAGGAGGGAGGAGCATGGGGAGTGTGTGGAAGCACACAGTGTCTGGAGGAGAAAGTGGGAGGCCGGGCGAGAAATGAGATGAGTAGAGCAAGCAGGGGCAGATCAAGAACCTTCCGCCCCTTGCCAGACTGTGAGGTTTGTTGTTTGTTTGTTTGTTTTGGTTTCCGGAGACAGGGTTTCTCAGTGTGTAGCCCTGGCTGTCCTGGAACTCACTCTGTAGACCAGGCTGACCTCGAACTCACAAAGATCTGCCTGCTTCTGGATTAAAGGTATGTGCCATCATTCCCTGGCTCCTGGTTATTTTACAAGCCTGGAAGCAAAGCAACATGCTCAGGTTTACGTTTTAGGCCTGGACCAGTGATTATGGGGACAGATTAGAGGTTTCCTTCCTGCCTTTATGCTGGCAGTACCAACAGAGCCCTCAGACTCTGGGAATGCTCTGGGAACAGTGTGCAGGTAATGATGAACAAAGTTCCTGCTCTCCTAGGAAAAGCAGATAAACCCACCAGGTATCGTTACATAGAGAGGAGCTGTCCTAATACATGATGAGCAATGGTGGACCAGCTCATAGGAGCAGGGTTGCAGCTCTCTCTGCCACCCCACCTCTTGTTAAGTTGTGCTAGCTAGAAGCAGCTTCCTGCAATTGTCACATGCATTTCTGGAAGATGTCATTCCCCACAAGAGCAATGTTACATCACATCTGGTATGTGTGGGAAAGGGCTTTCTTGATCAGTAGACCACAGATGTAAAATCCCCACTAAATACTCCCTTCCTTTAATCATTTTCTCTTAAACAATATGGCCTTCTGTAGCCTGGGTAATCTCCACATGGAGCTAAGAAGGACCTTGGTCTCCTGATCTCTTTTCCTTCTCTTCCTGAGTGCTGGGATGGCAGGTATGTACCACCACATCTGGTTACCTCTTTTTTTTTATAAGTTATTTTTAAGCCTCATCACAAGTTGAGGAGATGAAAATAGACTTGGAATCTGTGTTAAATTCCCAAGATGGGGAGAAAAGGATCTGGGGCAGAAGGACTCATGTGAATTGTACTGTGTAGCTATTTTCTTGGAACAGAAGCTCCTTAAGACTCAAAAGGTTCTAAATTGAGGCTCTTTAAGTCCCAGATAATGAGCAACTCAGAAGTCTCAGGAGGTTCCTCAAGCTCTCCAGATGCATAAAGCCTTCCCCTTCCTTAAGGTTGTATAAACAATAAGGACTCCATGTTGTCCAGAGATCTCCAGGGTTCCAGCACCCATGAGTCATCGTCTCTGCTTGGTGATTCAGTTGCCTCAGAGTAACCCATGTTCCTGTAAGTAACTCCAGTAAATTCATTGACTGTGGAGCCTGGATCTATAGGGAGCAGGGAGAGACCAGCACCACGGTCTTCTGGAGTGGCCATTGTGAGAGAATCTGTTGCAGGAGGCCATCCTGTAAGAAATTTGGGAGAATGAGTGTTGCCAAATAATTGCCCTGACGTCCTCTAATTCCACATCAGCGCCCCACTTGCAAGTTCAGCAGAGGGCAAGTGGGACCTTTAATGGGCAGAGGAGCAGAGTCCACAGCAGCCAGGGGTTGGTTACTCACATGGAGCTGCTTCCTGTTCGCTTCTCAGTACAAGTAAAACTTCTTGACTTATATGGAAGACTTTATCTCCAAAAGAACATGTTGAACCATACCAAAGGGTGGAGAAGGGCTGGAGAAGGGCTGGTCCCAGTTTGTTTGTTTGCATCCACTCTGACATGTGTCATAGTGGGCAATGTCACATACAGACCTCGAGTGATGATGCTTAAGGCACTTCCATACAAAGGAGTGCTATGCGGCCATTTGATGTTTCAAAAGCTTTGACCTTGTGGGGAAATAAATGTAGTCTATCGCACAAAGAGTGCAACACTTCTATTCTGTTTTGATCCCAAGTTTGGGACACACACACACACACACACACACACACACACACACACACACATAAAATTGGGGGCTGAGGGAGGGAAAGAACAGTTTGGGGGATGTTCAGACTTTTAAAATCAGATTGTCATTTGGAATCAGCACATACATGCAGCCTATACAGCAAGACACTGGACAGCCCCTTTTATTAGATTCTAGTGACGATGAGATTAGGAAAGTATTACCTGCAGTTCTCTGGAGGGGATGATGTTTCTGATGATGAGGGATATGCTTAGGGCTATTCTCACATAGAAGTGTGAATTCATGAGGAGAAGAACAGCAGGGCCACAGTTCTTATCACTGAGCTAGACTGCAGCTTTCTAACATGAGGTGAGCCCTTCTGGGCTAGCCCACATCATCCTTTCTTAGACACATGACAGCCGTGCTGTGAGAGAACTTTTATATTTTAATACATCAGGCCGAGTAGCTGGTGCTTTCCCCATGAGAAATCTGAGTTGAACATCATCATCATCATCATCATCATCATCATCATCATCATCATCATCATCATCATCATCATCATTTTCTTCTTTGGTTTTTCTCTTCCTCCTCATTCTCTTCTCCCTACTCTTCCTTCTTCTTTCTCCTCTTTCTTCCCCTCCTCCTCCTCTTGTTACTATTGTGCCATTTTCTTGGATAGACTTTCCTTCCAGTAGTGGCACAATTCTAAGTATTCAATTTCTTCATGGACATTAATTAAAACTGGTTATAAACAGCACCCCCCCATAAACAACACACACTCACACTCAGGTACACACACACACACACACACACACACACACACACACACACACACACGAAAAAAAAAGTCCTAAAACAAAACACCAAAACCTCCGGATTCATGCAGTGGCAATGAGTGGAAACAAGCAAGTCTCCTACCATAACACTTTGCCAAATCTGTTGTGTTTTCAGGCTTCAAAACACAGCATCAATTGAGCAGAGGCAGCAGATAAACAGTTGCTCATTTGAGTGTGGCCAAGGACACTGACATCACTGTTTAATCATCTGTTTACTCATCCGGGAAGAAAGGGAGATCGGTCACCACTGTACTTTGATTGTGTTCAACTCAGTCATCGTGTTCCAAAAACAACAAGCTGCCATCCTCAAATGCTCAGTTATCTTCAGTTCGCCTCCAACCTCAAAGTGCCCACTATAAGTGAAGAACATAAGAGCAAAGGGACCATGGCTAATGCGTTTGCTGGAACCACCCATGGTTCCGGCTGATCTACTCCTAGCATTTCCTTCCTATTTGCGGTGTTTATACAGTTTGTTTTTTAAAAGATAATTTTATTTTATATGTAAGGCTACTACTGTCATAGTCTTCTATTGCTGTGATAAAATGCCATGACTGAGGCAACTTAAAATGGGAAGTGTTTATTTGGTGCTTACAGTTTCAGGGGGTTAGAGTCCGTGACCATCATAGCTGGGACATGATAGGAGGCTGATAGGCATGGTGCTAGACTAGTAGCTGGATGCTCATCTTGAGACAGAACCATAAGGTACATGGATATAACTGTGAATGGTGTGGGCTTTAAAAACATTCAAGTCCATCTTTAGTGACATACCTCCTTCAATAAAGCCATATTTCCAAATTTTTCCCAGTTACACCAACTGGGATCAACTAATTAAATATATGAGCCATTGGGGGTATCATCATTAAAACCACCACAGATGTTCTGCCTATGCGTTGTGCATGGCATGCATGCCTGATGCCCAGTGAAGCCAGAAGAAGGCATTGGTTATCCTCAAACTGGAGTTACAGACAGTTATAAGTTACCATCTGGTTACTAGGAATTGAACCTTGGTTCTCTGGAAGAGTAGCCAGTGGACCTAGCCTTTGAACCATTTCTTCAACCCCATTTATTTCAATATATATATGTAGGTAGCACTAGTGTCCTCAGAGGCCAGAGGCATCAGATCCTTCTGGAGCTGGAGTTATTTCCTGGAGTTACTGTGATCTTCCCAACATGGTTGCTGGGAACTGGTCCTCTGGAAGAGGTGTATGTGGTCTTAACCTCTGAGCAATCTTTCTAGTCCCAGAGTGTAAAGTATACATATATAAAATGTATACTTTATACTATACATATACTATATATATATATATATATATACATATACTACACACAAACATACATACATATATATGTATGTGTGTGTGTGTGTCTTTAGGTCTAAATCGTATGTACTGAAGGATGTACACATATTTGTATTTAAACATTGAAGATTTCATGACCATCATCGGAGCAAGTATTCTATAGAGGATATAAGCTTGCCATTCTCACTTTAACTCTTAGCTGTGTCAATGTAAAATGTTCTTATGTCATCTGTGTTGTCCCTTCCTCTGTCTAGAACTTGAAGATGCACAAGGCAAGCTCTTACAGAAAAGGCAGCTAAGGGGCCTGAGAGTGGGTCGATTCAAGGAGAGCATGACAGGGGTACTAGGGTGGCTGGGGGCTGTTGCCGAAGACAGAGCTACATAGACCTTAGGAGCTATGGGCATCTACATGTGGGCTAGCCATGTACCCTGGACTTTACACAAGTGTGTTAAACATTAACTTAGTAAGACAGACCTGTCCTTGGGAAGTTTGGTTCCACTTTCTCTCGATTTGAGTCAAAGCTATGTTATACTTCCCCCCTATGAGTTCTTCCCACTCTTCTCTGTAAAGCTTTGTGTCTCAGTAAACCCACTGTTTGTTTCTAATTTTCAGTGACATGCTCGTATCAGACTCACAGGAAATGGTCTGATGTGCAGTTTTTGGGGACTGTAGCTCAGAAGGATGAATTGTTTTAGCTGAATGTTTCTACCTGGACTCTCCGAGAGCTTTCCGTGCTCCATTGAGCACCCGTGAGTCTCTCAGCTTGACTGAGAAGCCCCAGTGAGCCTTCCTTGTGTTCTGTTTTCTGAGAGCCCTTTCTGGAATTCTTTGCCAACCTTTTTCTTTTTGGCTGGGTGCTATCAAAGGGCTGAGGGAGTGACTGGTTAATGTGACTTACTTCAGACCACATTGTGACTCCTCTTAGTTCCTCACAGGTTTTTAGGTCTCCGGCTTCATTCCAGCTTGGAAGATAAACAAAACCCTGCCCTTGCCTCAGAGTATTACTTATGTGCAGTGCAGACAGGCCTCATCCAGATTTCCTGAACCATTGCCAGCCAGATTGACTCAGCTCTCCTGGAGGTGCCCAGTTTCCCACCCATGTGGCTCACAGGGGCAAATCCTGTGAGCATAAAAACATCACCTTGTTCTCTCAGCTTAGCCTTACACTTGTGTTCTGAACCTCCAGTCTTCCTGCTACATGGATCAAAGTGCTCTATGGGTAAACTTTGATAGGTGACTTTAAACAAATTTGAGATGGTTCAGGGGTTAGGGTTAGGAGTTCAGTTCCCAGGACCCATGACAGAAATTTCACAACTGCCTATAACTCCAGTTCCAGGAGATCCAGTTCCCTTTTGTGGTCTCCTCACATACAGAAACACATGCACACGCATACTCACACGCACATGCACACGTGCACATATACACACAAGCACACATGCATGCATGCATGCACACATACCTACAAATAAATGAAAAATAAAAGATACACTTTGAAAAGAGAAGTGTGATATCAGGGGTGCTACCTCCTAAAGTTGGGTTCCTTTACTGCCTTGCTTTAGAATGGTTCCTCAAGATCGGTTTTTTGAAGGAATCAAAAAAGCAAGCTGTCAACCCAGGGAGCAAGGGCTCTGCTCTAAGCTGACTAACCCTTTTCCTGAACAGACACCCAGGCACTGGTGCTGCCCATGTGTGCCAGTGACTGGGCATACCCTTGCAAGGCTTTGGTTTAGATCTACAGCAATCCTGTGGACTAACTTTGTTTCTTCAGACTTTGCAGAGGCTGATCTAGGCAGACAGCTGTCATTTCCTAAGGATGTGATTCATTCGTTTCCAGCTAAGGGTTGTATTCCCCACAGAACAGAGAATCTGAGAGACCAAAGTCACATCTCTGTGCCTTGCTCCAAGGCTGGCCCTGGGGTTCTAGTGATGTGCCAAGGAGACTCACTGTAGTGCTAGAAATGCAGTCCCCAGGTGTCTCCCCCTTGCTGAAGCCAATCTATTCTTTTTATTTTATGTCTGTCTGTCTGCCTGCTTCTCTGTCTGTCTGCCTGCCTGCCTACTTGTCCATCTATCTGTCATCTGTCTGTCTGTCTGTCTTACTAAAAGCTTCTTCAACTCTTGGCACCTTGCTTTAATGACATTTCTTTTGCTTAGAAGACTGCCAACTTTGTAAGGAGTGTCCATGGCACAGAATCTCTTAGTTCCTCAGCTCAGGAAGTTTGCTAGGAATGTATGCCTTGTGCTGACTTGTCCATTCCTGTGCTTTTGTGAGAACGTTGGATTCTACCCCAACCTGGACTCCAGCTTTATCTGTCAACTCCCACAACTGTATTCTGTTCTCTCATATACTCATTTCCTTCTTTACATCTTCTACTAGTATGTTGAGCACCAGCTATGTGCCAAAATTCGCTCAGTTATTCGATGGTGTGGGGATATTTTATTCACTCTAATTCTGGACAGGAGTGGAAATGATAGGGGCTTGGCGCTTAGTGGAGAAGCAGGTACTGGCCTGAAGTGACCCTCCTGATGTGTGTGCTGAGTGGCTACTAGAAATGGAGCTTCCGAAGACTGGAGCCTAGATTTGGGACCCAATCTTTAAGAAAGCAAAGTATGGGAACATATTGTGCTGCGAAAACGTTCCTGAGGCAGGGGAGCCTTAGGAGTAGTTTAGAGCCTGGGACTCTTCTTGACTAGGGCTATATGCACACCTATTTCCTAATAATAATAGTAGACTCAGTAGCTTGAGATTCTCATCCACACACACTATACACACACCCCACTCTGAACAATGCACCTAGCTATCTAGCATCTAGACCCACTGGTATCTAGATGAATAAACATGCATCTCTGAATAATGGAACAGATTTCTCCTCCCCTTAAACTGTACAGTCAATCACACTCTTCTTATGTCTGGCCTGAACTAGTTTTAAATCAACCAAAGCTTTGTGAAACAGCAAAACTGTGCCCTCAAGTGATATTTAGGGAGAAGCCCTATTTACCACTTTATGTCTATGAATGTGTGTACACATGATTAAAATGCATTGTTGGAAGAGACATGTGTACTTGAGAAATGAATACATAACCTAATCTATCAGGCAGGATAGGGAATCTCCCAATGTAGACCCAGCAGTAATGAGCCCTTCATTCTTAGACTCCATAACAAGAGACCCCCAGGAAGTAAACTGGGGTCATTGAGTATCTTTCTCCGTGTGGTCTACTGCTCTCTTGCTTCTTTTTTTTTTTTTTTTTTTTGGTTCTTTTTTTTCCGGAGCTGGGGACCGAACCCAGGGCCTTGCGCTTCCTAGGTAAGCGCTCTACCACTGAGCTAAATCCCCAGCCCTGCTCTCTTGCTTCTTGAATATTCCGACTGATTCTACAGCTCCGTGTTGAGTCAGATTTCCTTGCTACTTTGCAAGCTGTGTGGGTTTTTATTTCATTCTTGGATTAGAGGCCAAGAACCCAGAAACACCCAGCCCAGATTCTGATCAGTGAATATTCCTACTCACAGGGCTCTTACTCAATGCCTAACCTACAACCATTATTACAGTGTTGCCTGGGCTTCTTTTGAAAACTGAGAGGGGAGGGTTCTAGATTTATGTTGGCCTAGATAGAACTCTTGTGAAGAAACAGGCCCTGAGAGTAAGGTTCCTCAAGGGTGCCATAACTCTCACTGGGAAGCTATAGTATTCATCCAAGGTGGTGTCACTGGGAAGTTTGACCCAGGCCCCCTACTTCTCTGTGTCTTCTTAGAACAGAAGAATTGAGAACTTTTTTGCCTCTGGGTAGCAACAGGCTAGAGGATCACTGACTACAGAACAACAGAACAAGAGAAAAGCAAACCTAGGGCTTTAGTGGCAGAGCAAGGCCTTGCTTTGGGGACAATGTGAGCCTGGACTTCGGCCTCCAGCTGTCCCCTGTGTTAGTAATGGTAACTCTGACTTCAGTATGCACGTTTTCTTCATGGGTTGTCTGTTTCTTATCTGCCGTTGGACATGCCGTAATAAAGGAGATGGCTCCAGTGTGTCCTGGGTGTCAGCCAGTGCTCTGTGAAACTGTCCATGTTGGGAGCTAAGGTTTTAGAGAAGACTCTCCGTGGCCATTGCAGCCTGACAGCAAATAATAAACATCTAACTCATGAACTAGTGGCTGCCCGAAGGGCTGTTTATAAGGGAAAGGGTGTAGTTGAGCTCTAGGTGGGACTCACAGGGCATTACCCTACATAGCAGAGAGGTCTTGTAGTAAGACACCACCAAGGAAGGAAGCTTGGTAAAAGTGCAATAAAAGTAGCTATTTAGCATATACCCATCCCTGCCAACTTTACAAATAAAACTCTCACACCAGGGGGGAGAAGAAGCCCAGAGGAGTCACTCCATCGGGCTGGGAAAAGCCTATGAACCTTCGGCCCTCCCCTCAGGCCCTGGTCAGTTTAAAAATTCCCACAGGCTGGGACAATTGAGGGGTTCTTTTTTTCTCTGAAGCAGAAAAGTTCTTTTTTTTAAAAAAGATGTATTTATTATATTTATATGAGTATGCTGTAGCTGTCTTCAGACAGACCAAAAGAGAGCATCAGATCCTATTACAGATGGATGTGAGCCATTATGTGGTTGCTGGGAATTGAACTCTGGGAGAACAGTCAGTGCTCTTAACCACTGAGCCATCTCTCCAGCCCCAGAAAAGTTCTTTTGATGAACAAATTGCAGGTTTAAGACTGAGTCTGTTCAATGCAGTCTTTCCTTTGAGTGACCATAACTTTTATGAGAGGAGGATGGTGCTAGCAA
The DNA here is from genome assembly GCF_021556685.1 of Rattus norvegicus. Taxonomy (NCBI): domain Eukaryota; kingdom Metazoa; phylum Chordata; class Mammalia; order Rodentia; family Muridae; genus Rattus; species Rattus norvegicus. The sequence continues at coordinate 97,023,696 of NC_141541.1, read as the reverse complement.
TCCAAGTCAAGGCCAACTCATCGTGAGCTCCTGTTCTACCACTGAACTACACCCCCAGCCCACATGCCTGTCTTCAAGTTCTCCCAGTGACATTTCCTGAAGACTCTTTCACCTGGATAGTGTTAGGGTCTTTGTCAATATGTGTGTGTCCTGGAGGGAGGCACATTTAATTTTCTCTTTGTGTGTTTTATTTTCTTCTCAATGGTCTTGGGTCCTCCTCTCTCCCACTTCTCTTTCTTACCAATGGAGCCAAGAAAAGACACAGCTCTCAGCATTTTGCCTGAGTCTGCCAGGCTGTCTGGTGGCTTTGAACATTCTGTCCCTTATAGGTGACTGTAAAACTTGAGTACTGAGAATATTAGGAGTTATGTAGGTCATTTTATATTTGGGAATCATAGGAGTAGTAGATCAGATCTTACCTCAGACAAACAGTCTTCTGGTTTAGCACCACAATCAAGGCAGAGGAGGGAGGGGTGTTAAGATAGAAGAAAAGAGGGAGAGACAGTGACAGGGAGGGGGAGTTTCAGGCAGAGATGATTTTACAGGTCTAGATTTGAGCAAGCTTTTGATATTTTAATTTCCCTTTGGAACATTCATTCCTGCAGAGGACCATTTTGGGTTGAAATATCTGCTTTGAGACTACCCACGATTTCCCCAGACCTGGTCATGCTCAGTGGAGGGTCCCTTCCTTGCTAAGTTTGTTAAGTTTTAATGAATCCTTAGAGGCTCCAAGTGAGATCCGAGAATCGTTGTTCTAATTAAAGATGTTAAAGATATTATAAAGCAACAGGACAGGAATTGATAATGATTCATAGGCAACTCTGGGTTTTACTGGTGCCCTCAAACTTCCTTGTTGATTATAGGCTGATCTCACTATTAATATGGGAAAATGTAAGGTGTGAATCTTGGCATCACCTTCCAGAAAATGCCGTGTGAAGTGTGTAGCCTAATTGGAAGTACCTGTTGGCATTCAACTTCTGTCCTTTTACCACTCCTGGTGCTTGGGTAAAGCAGGAGGATCAAGAAGAGCTATGTTCTGCCTGGGGTCCCAGAGAGACATCTCTCTGGAAACATGCCATTGTGGCCCACATAGGAGGTAAAAACTCAGCTCTTTGACTCTCTTGACTGGGTTTTTGAAAAACTTGGAACGTTCCAAGTTGTTTATTCGGGCAGAACACTGATTTAATTTTTGATTTTGGTTAGGTCACTCTATGACTTCTAAAGTGTATGTGAGAATGACTGGGAAGGGCTGTGGGCCGCCATTATGGCTTACAGTCCCTTTTACCTTTCACTGTGACACACAGACATCCAGTGCCTCAAACAATGAAACCTTAAAGGACTGTGATCTGTATTCAAAAATATTTGGTGTGGCAGTGTAGGCAGTGTTTTCGTTAACACTGTATTTTTCCACCTACTTGACTTAGTCCTTTCCTCCCTGTCCTGGGTCCCCACCCCTAACCCCTTGCAACAGAATGTTACTATGTAGTTAAAGATAGCCTCATGCTTCTCTATCTTACTAGCAACCCGCCTTTTAAAAAGACACTATAGTAGATGGAATGGATACCCAGGTGGAATGGATCACCTACACCAGAGGTCTCTAGTATAGACTGGTCATTTCTTTTTTCTTTCTCTCTTTTTTATTGGATATTTTTTATTTACATTTCAAATGATATCCCCTTTCCCGATTTCCCGTCCATAAACTCCCTATCCCATTCCCCCTCTCCCTGCTTCTCTGAGGGTGTTCCCCCACCTACCAACCCAACCACCCCTTCCCCTTCTTACCCCCCCATCCCCCTACACTGGGGCATCGAGCCTTGACAGGACCAAGGGATTCTCCTCCCATTGGTGCCCAACAAGGCCTTCCTCTGCTACATGTGCAGCTAGAGTCCTGGGCCTGTCCATGTGTTCTCTTTGAATAGTGGTTTAGTCCCTGGGAACTCTGGTTGGTTGGTATTGTTGTTCTTATGGGGTTGCAAGACCCTTCAGCTCCTTCAGTCCTTTCTCTAACTCCTCCACTGGGGACCCCATTCTCAGTTTAATGGTTGGCTGCGAGCATCCATCTCTGTACTTCTCAGGTTCTGGCACAGCCTCTCACGAGACAGCAATATAGGCTCCTGTCAGCCTGCACTTCTTGGCATCAGCAATATTGTCTGGGTTTGGTAGCTGTATGTGTATGTATGTGTATATGTGTATGTGTATGTGTATGTGTATGTGTATGTGTATGTGTATGTGTATGTGTATGTGTATGTGTATGTGTATGTGTATGGACTGGCTCCCCAGATGGGGCAGTCTCTGGATGGCCATTCCTTCAGTCTCTGCTCCACTCTTTGTCTCCATATTTCCTCCATTGAGTATTTTGCTACCCCTTCTAAGAAGGACTGAAGCATCCACACTTTGGTTTTCCTTCTTCTTGGAGCTTCATGTGGTCTATAGATTGTATCTTGGGTATTCTGGGCTTTTGAGCTAATATCCACTTATCAGTGAGTGCATTCCATTTTTTTTTGTGATTGGGTTACTACACTCAGGACGATATTTTCTAGTTCCATCCATTTGCCTATGAATCTCATGAAGTTATTTTAATAGCTGAGTAGTACTCCATTGGATGAATGTATCACATTTTCTGTGTCCATTCTTCTGTTGAAGGACATCTGGGTTCTTCCTAGATTCTGGCTATTATAAATAAGGCTGCTATAAACATAGTGGAGCATGTGTCTTTGTTATATGTTGCAGAATCTTTTGGGTATATGTCCAGGAGTGGTATAGCTGGATCCTCAGGTAGTACTATGTCCAATTTTCTGAGGAACCTCCAGACTGATTTCCAGAGTGGTTGTACCAGTCTGCAATCCCACCAACAATGGAGGAGTATTCCTCTTTGCCAGAATCTGTTATCACCTGAGTTTTTGATCTTAGTCATTCCGACTTGTGTGAGGGGGAATCTCAGGGTTGTTTTGATTTGCATTTCTCTGATGACTAAAGATGTTGAACATTTCTTTATGTGCTTCTCTGCCATTTGATATTCCTCAGCTGAGAATTCATTGTTTAGCTCTGTACCCCATTTTTAATAGGATTATTTGATTCTATGGAGTCTAACTTCTTCTTCTTTTTTTTTTTTTTTTGGAGCTGGGGACTGAACCCAGGGCCTTGTGCTTGCTAGGCAAGCGCTATACCGCTGAGCTAAATCCCCAACCCCGGAGTCTATCTTCTTGAGTTCTTTGTACATATTAGATATTAACCCTCTATCAGATGTAGGATTGGTAAAGATCTTTTCCCAATCTGTTGGTTGCCATTTTGTCCTAATGATAGTGTCCTTTGCCTTACAGAAGCTTTGAAATTTTATGAAGTCCTATTTGTTGATTCTTGATCTTAGAGAATAAGCCATTGGTACTCTGTTCAGGAAACTTTCTCCAGTGGTTATGTGTTCAAGGCCCTTCCTTGAGTGTATCTGGTTTTATGTGGAGGTCCTTGATCCACTTGGACTTGAGCTTTGTACAGGGTGGTAAGAATGGATCGATTTGCATTCTTCTACATGCTGACCTCCAGTTGAAACAGCACCATTTGTTGAAAAAGCTATCTTTTTTTCTAGTGGATGGTTTTAGCTCCTTTGTCAAAGATCAAGTGACCATAGGTGTGTGGGTTCATTTCTGGGTCTTCAATTCTATTCCACTGGTCTATCTGCCTGTCTCTGTACCAATACCATACAGTTTTTTTTAAAAATCACTATTACTCTGTAATACAGCTTGAAGTCAAGAATGGTGATTCTCCCAGAAGATCTTTTATTGTTATGATTAGTTTTCACTATCTTGGTTTTTTTGTTATTCCAAATGCATTTGCAAATTGCTCTTTCTAACTCTATGAAGAATTGAGTTGGAATTTTGGTGGGGATTGCATTGAATCTGTAGATTGGTTTTGGCAAGATGGCCATTTTTATAATATTAATCCTGCCAATCCATGAACATGGGAGATCTTTCCATCTTCTGAGATCTTCAATTTCTTTCTTCAGAGACTTGAAGTTCTTTTCATACAGATATTTCACTTTCTTTGTTAGAGTCACATCAAAGTATTTTATAATATTTGTGACTATTGTGAAGAGTGTAGTTTCTCTAATTTCTTTTATTTCTCATCCATTTTATCCTTTGAGTAGAGGAAGGCTGCTGATTGGAGTTAATTTTATATCTAGTTGCTTTGCTGAAGTTGTTTATCAGGTTTAGGAATTCTCTGGTGGGATTTTTGGGATCACTTAAGTATACTATCATATCATCTGCAAAAGTGATATTTTGACTTCTTCCGTTTTCTTTTGTATCCCTTTGACCTCCGCTTGTTGTCTGATTGCTCTGGCTAGGACTTGGAATACTATATTGAATAGGTAGGCGGAGCTTTGTCTAGTCCCTGATTTTAGTGGGATTGCTTCAAGTTTCTCTCCATTTAGTTTGATGTTGGATACTTACTGGTTTGCTGTATATGGCTTTTACTACGTTTAAGTATGGGCTTTGAATTCCTGATCTTTCCAAGACTTTTAACATGAAGGGGTGTTGAATTTTGTCAAATGCTTTCTCAGTATCTAATGAAACGATCATGTGGTTTTTTTTTCCTTTGAGTTTGTTTACATAGTGGATTACATTGATAGATTTCCAAATATTGAACCATCCTTGCATTCCTGGGATGAAGCCTACTTGATCATGATTGATGATCATTTTCATGTCTTCTTGGATTCAGTTTGTGAGAGTGTTATTGAGCAATTTTGCATAGATATTCTTAAGGGAAATTGGTCTGAAGTTCTCTTTCTTTGTTGGCTCTTTGTGTGGTTTAGGTATAGGTGTAATTGTGGCTTCATAGAAGGAATTGGGTAGTGCTCCGTCTGTTTCAATTTTGTGGATTAGTTTGGACAGTGTGAGTACTACTTCTTTTATGAAGGTCTGATAGAAATCTGCACTAAACCCATCTGGAACTGGGCTTTTTTCTTTAGTATGGGGGCTTTTAATGACTGCTTCTATTTCTTTAGGAGTTATGGGACTGTTTAAATGTTTATTTGATCCTGATTTAACTTTGGTTCCTGGTATCTGTCTTAGAAAATTGTCCATTTCATCCAGATTTTCCAGTTTTGTTGAGTATAGCCTTTTGTAGTAGGATCTGTTGTTGATTTTTTGAATTTCCTCAGTTTTTGTTGTTATGTCTCTTTCATTTCTAATTTTGTTAATTACAAATTAATTTATCTGTGCCCTCTGGTTAGTCTGGCTAAGGGTTTATGTATCTTTGATTTTCTCAAAGAACCAGATTCTGGTTTTGTTGATTCTTTGTATAGTTCTTTTTGTTTCTACTGGGTTGATTTCAGCTCTGAGTTTGATTATTTCCTGCCTTCTACTCCTCTTGGGTGTATTTGCTTCTTTTTGTTGTAGAGCTTTTAGGTGTGCTGTCAAGCTGCTGACATATGCTCTCTCCTGTTTCTTTCTGCAGGCACTCAGAGCTATGAGTTTTCCTCTTAGCACTGTTTTCATTGTGTCCCATAAGTTTGGGTATGTTGTGCCTTCATTTTCATTAAATTCTAAAAGTCTTTAATTTCTTTCTTTACTTGACCAAGTTATCATTGAGCAGAGCATTGTTTCGCTTTCATGTGTATATAAGCTTTCTGTCATTTTTGTTTTTATTGAAGACCAGTCTTAGTCCATGGTGATATGATAGGATGCATTCGATTATTTCAACCTTCTTATATCTGTCAAGGCCTGTTTTATGACCAATTCTATGGTCAATTTTGGAGAAGGTACCATGATGTGCTGAGAAGAGGGTATATTCTTTTGTTTTAGGATGGAATGTTCTATAAATATCTGTTAAGTCCATTCAGTTCATAACATCTGTTAGTTTCTTGTGTCTCTGTTTAGTTTCTGTTTGCATGGTCTGTCCATTCATGAGAGTGGGGTGTTGAAGTCTCCCACTACTATTGTATGAGGTGTAGTGTGTGCTTTGAGCTTTAGTAAGTTTTCTTTTATGTATGCAGGTGCCCTTGCATTTGGAGCATAGATATTCAGGATTGAGAGTTCATCTTGGATTTTTCATTTGATGAATATGAAGTGTCCTTCCTTATCTTTTTTGATCACTTTTGATTGAAGTCGATTTTATTCGATATTAGTACGGCTACTCCAGCTTGTTTCTTGGGACCATTTGCTTGGAAAATTGTTTTCTAGCCTTTTACTCTGAGGTATTTTCTGTCTTTGTCACTGAGGTGTGTTTCCCATATGCAGCAAAATGCTGGGTCCTCTTTAAGCAGCCAGTCTGTTAGTCTATGTCTTTTCATTGAGAAATTGAGTCCATTGATGTTGAGAGATATTAAGGACCAATAATTGTTGTTTCCTGTTATTTGTGTTGTTCGAGGTGGGATTATGTTTGTCTGACTAGTTCTTGTTTCCTGAGGGCTCCGGGCAGGTCCCTCAGAGCGGAAGTGGTGGTCTTCCCTGTGCTCTCAGGTCTGGTGTCAGCACTCTTGGGAGACCAGTTTTCTCCCAGTGGGGTCAGGATACAGAAAGCTGTGGCACAGGGTCAGCTCCAGGTGCAGGCGGAAACTAGAAGCCACTGGTCATTTTTTACCCTGTGTGTTCTTAGCTTTCTGTTTCTTTCCTTGCAACCTAAGGGACAAGCTTATCAGCGAGCAGGGCTACAGGAAGCATGGCTTTCCATGGACAGCTGTTATAGACTTCCATCCTCAAAACTAAACAGCATACGCAATCCTACCAGCCTGGGGTGTGTATGATGCCTTCTGGAGGGGCTGTAGTAAATGGATGGAGGCGGGTTAGGGAAGTGAGCTTTACCTATAGAGACTCAAGGAAACTACCATCCATGCTGGGCACAGATCTTCTAATGTAGCTGCTGTAGGGTCATTCATGCTCCTACCCACAATGCCTCACCTATACTATGTGACTGCACCCAATAGATGCATTGGTTCCTCAGGATGAATTATGGTGGAATTGTACTTTTGTTTTTGTTTCTTTATTTGTTTGTTTTGAGGTTTTTAATGAATCAGGGGTAGATATTGTTTGTATCTCCTTAGGGGAGAAAATTTCACATTAACCCTTAGTCCATGTAGAAGGAGTCAGTTTCTCCAGTGCTCCCTGGGTCAGCTGTAAAGGGTGGTCTGGAGGCTCCTCCTGGAACTGAGCTCAGCAGAACAGACTGGAAACCAGAGCATACACACTCTTTATCACAATCTTTCCACCCTTACTTGCATTTCCTGGAACCTTCTGCACAAACCCCTGCAGCTGGAGTTGCCACAGGGTTTGCCTTTAGATACACCCAGGGGCAACTAAGTTTTATTCATTAAACAGAGAAACTCAAGCATCTAGAAGCAGAAACAGAGGAGTTAAGCAGAAATGGACCACCAGCAAAGTGTGCCTATGTGTGACTGAACAAAAACAACAGCCACATGAGATGAACAGGAAAATCGAGGAAGCAGGAATAACATGAGGATGGACTGGAATTTAAACACGTTCCTACAAGTTTTGGAAGATCCATGGAATTTGTAATATGGGGATGGCAAACAGATGCTTGGTCAGAGAAGGAGGGGTAGAAAGGAAAGAAAGCGAAGTAAGGTTCGTTTACAGGTGACATCAGGTAAGCAGTGTTAATGTAAACATAGCATTTGGAAATGGAGATTTCCACTCATTATTGCATTATAAACTACACAGATGTTATTATTATTCCAAATAAACACAGGAGGAAGTTTTCACCATGCAAAGTTGCTGAAATGAAACCCAGCACCTAGAGAATTTAGTTGGTTGGCTCAAAGTGGAACAGGTAGAGAAAGACAGGTTTAGGATTCAGAAGTACATAGGGCTGCTCCTGGCAAAGGCTGGCAAATGCAGCTGCCCAAACTGAAAGAGAGAGCATGAAGCATGCTCCAGGGAAACCGCAGTCCAGGTTTGACAGATTAGCACATGGGGGAAGGAATCAAAATCCAGAGGCATCACCAGGCGGACATGATCAGTGCCAGGCGATCTAGAGCTTGAGTAGATTGTCCCTCTTCTGTACCAACCAGCGGGGGTTCCTAGGGAGCAGGTGTCTGCAGGTTTCACATGGGATACGTGCACCTAGGCTGCAATACCATCCACCTTGAGGGCTATGGAAATGGTTAACAGCACCAGGAATGGTCCCTTCCACCAGGGTTCCAGTAACTGTGCCCTATGCCTCTGGACATAGACCCAGTCACCATTCTGGAAATGGCGAGGGGTCTCTGGCATTCCTTGAGCATATAAGGCACATTTTGGGCCAATATTGTGTTGTGTTGACTGAAGGGCATGGAGCCTCAAGAAGAGGTTCCTATCAGTGAGTTGGGATACCTGCAGGGAGGGCCCAGTGGACGCCAAGGGAGTTGGATTACCAAACAGGATCTCAAAAGGGGTCAGGTTAAAATGGTAGGGGGTGTACCAGGCACGGAATAGGTCCAGGGGAAGGAACACCACCCAGTCAGTGCCAAGGTCAATTTAGTTAAGGTCTCTTTTAGGGTTCTGGTCATTCTCTTTACCTGCCCTGAGCTCTGGGGCAGTAGACACAATGGAGCTTCCAAGTAGTCCCCAATATCTCTGCCAATCCCTGACTTACCTTAGAAACAAAAACAGGACGGTTGTTTGATCCAATTACCTTGGGCACTCTGGACCTCAGGAAAATTTCTTCTAATATCTTCTTGGCTCCCATGGTAGCTATTTCCTGCTTGGAGGGGAAAGCCTCAACCCATCCAGAGAAAGTATCTACAAACACTAGACGGTATTTGTAACTATATTTTCCTGACTTAACTTCTGTGAAATTGACCTCCCAATGTACTACAGGTCTTTCTCCCCTAGGTCTCTTGCCCTGTTTGGTCTTGGCTGCATAAGAATTCACTTGCTGACATACCTTACACTGTTCTACTGTCTCTCTGGCTAAAATCCTAAGGTCTGTTACTTATACCTCAGCTTCTTGGATGAGCTTCTTATTCCCTAAATGAATCCATTTGTGCATTTGGCCAAGTGAGTCTTTTGCTTGTTCTCTGGGGAGTATGGTTTTCCCCTCTTGAGTGTGTCCTTCCTCCTCTAAGTAATATTTGGTGGGGTGGCTAGCAATTTGGGTCTTTTCTTCTGCAGTATATTCTAAGTGAGGCCATTCTTTTTTTTTTTTTTTTTTATCAGAGTATAATGTCAATCTTTATTGAGTGTCCTCCTAAGCCACAGAATACAGAACATTGAATGAATTTGAACTAACCATACAGCATGTTTTAAGGTTTGTTCTCAAGATAATTCAGTAACAATTAAAGGTATCAGCTCTGAAGTTAAGGGTATCGTTGAGGCTGGATCCTTGTATTCAATATTTTGTAGTTTATGGGCTGTACTTTTCTTGCCTGTGAATAATGCTTGTATGTTTAGGGGTAGTGTGAGAATGAGGGATTATAACATTGTAGTGAAGCAGGGTAGTTATCACAGAGCTGGCATAAATTATGGGACTTGCTTCTTTTTTTTTTTTAATCTTTATTAACTTGAGTATTTCTTATTTACATTTCGATTGTTATTCCCCTTCCCGGTTTCCAGGCCAACATCCCCAACCCCTCCCCCTCCCCTTCTATATGGATGTTCCCCTCCCCATCCTCCCCCCATTACCACCCTCCCCCCAACAATCCCGTTCACTGGGGGTTCAGTCTTGGCAGGACCAAGGGCTTCCCCTTCCACTGGTGCTCTTACTAGGCTTTTCATTGCTACCTATGAGGTTTGAGCAAGTGAGGCCATTCTTAAAGTCCAATCCCAGTTTCCAGAAGGTGTCTCTTACAGGCTCATAAAAGGGATAGGCTCCTGCATAGCCATTTCTTGAGCCACTTGATCTGCCCGGTTATTGCCCCAAGGCACTGAGTCTCTTCCCTCTGATGTCCTGGGTAATGAATAATACTCACAGTTGCTGACTTCATCAGGGCATCGAAGAGATCTAAGATTTCCTGCTTGTTTTTTTTTTTTTTCTCTCTGACGTGAGCAATCCTCTCTCTTGGTAAACAGCCCTGTGGATGTGGGCTGTAGCAAAGGCATAGCTGCTATTCGTGTATATGTTAACTTTCTTGCTGGCCCCAAGTTTCAAGGCTTTGGTGAAGGCAATTAGCTCCACTCTCTGTGCCAATGTGACTGGAATGGGGTTGGGTTGGGTAGAGAGGCTCAGCCCAGATGATATTTGTGCCGTCCACTACGGCACTACGGCAGCACCCGCTCATCTCTGACCTTCGAGAAAACTGATCCTGTCTGTAAACCAGGTAACCTCAGCTCCCGGCAGGGGTCAGTGGAGAGGTCTTTCCTCCACCCATGGACTTCTGTTTATTTCTTGACACTCGTGCTGTGGTGGCTTAAGGTTGGGATCTGGCAGCAAGGGGCTGGATTGAGCCCAACCAGTGGAGAATCTAGTACACATCAACTGATCGGTGGTCCCATCCTCTGGGGCTTTTCATTCAAAGGCGAAGTATTTTTGACTTTGGGGTGCCAAGGACAGGCAGAAGAAAGCATCTTTCAAGTCTTAGACTGTGTACCAAATTCTGGAAGGTGGCAAAGAACTCAACAGAGTATAGGGGTTAAGCATATTAGGGTGGATGTCAGTCACTCAATGGTTTACCTCTCATAAGTCCTGGCTTGGGTGATAATCATTAGTGCCCAGCTTCTTAACTAGCAGGAGCTGTGTGTTCCAGCCTGAACGGCACTTACTCAACACCCCAAGCTGGAGGAGCCTGGAGATGTGTGGATTAATTCCTACTGAGACATAGGGTATTGCCCGAGAGACATTGGGGTAGCCTGCACCACCATGGGGGATGACATTTTGCTTTGCCCATCTCTGCCACTTCTGCCCAGGCTGACAGGAATGTTTCCAATCACCAAATCAAGTCCTGGCTCTGAGTAAAGGTGGTTTCAAATAATTTATACTCATCATCTAGTCTGGTAGTCAGAATGTGTATGGGCTCTCCTTTTGGGCCAGTTAGTTTCAGCCTGTTGGGCAGGAAGTGTGTCTGGGCCCCCATCTTGGAGAGCAAGTCTCACCCCAACAGAGGGTAGGAGCAGTCTGGAATGACCACAAATGAATGGGATACCTGGCCCATCCCTAAATCCACTGATCTTTGGGTAGTCCATGAATATATTTTGGTGCCAGTGGCTCCTTGGACCCAAGATTTTTCTTGGAAATGGGGTCATGGGCTTGGAGGAGGTCTGTCTCTGTGTTGTCTTTCTCTGTGCTCTTCGCCTCACTGATTTTAGGTCTGGGCTGAGGTATACTATTCTGACAGGACCTGAAAAAGGAAGCTGGTTATCTCGTTTTAGCAAAGAATGAGGGAAAGGAGGGGAATGAGGCCCTAGTATTCCCTTCAAGGACATGCTCCCAATGACCCAATTTGCTCCAACGAGGCACCACCTCTTAAGGTTTCATCACATCCTGTGGTGGCCAAAGAGACTGCTTTTTATGTTAGGCATCCATGTTGGTTCCCACTAGTCATTTGTCTCTGACTCCAGTTCCTGGAAGATAGGCTACCAGTCAGCCTGACTCAGTGACTCCTTCCCAAAAAGTGTACCACTGTGACTATCTACTTTATGAGTAACTGCCTTTTGGCATCTCTACCCTGCTTATGCAGATATTCAAGGATTATTTTGAGGTTGCCTTGACTATCTAATCTTGGTGGAGCAAAAGAGCTCTTGGTTTGCTTGTGCCGATATTCAAGGTTGTCTTAAGGTTTTTGCCTCTGGGGAAGAGACAACTGGAAAAAAATTCTAAAATTTAAAGGGACTTTTTAAATATTAAAAAGTTAAAAAAAATCCTTCCCTCACCGCCCATTGGTAGTAATCTCAAATTGATTGTTAATCTCAAAGATTGTTTTCCCGATAGCCATTTCAACAAATTTAACTAATTATAATCTTGATTGAGGCTGTGGTGTTGTCCCAGGTGTCATGAACTCTGTTAACAACTCCAATAGCGTCAGGTGAAAGGCAAGCTTCTAACATGCGAACCTTTAGGCAGTGGAAGACAGTTAAAAATCCAAAGTGCAGCATCTGCCTATCCGAACAAGTGCAGTCCCATCGTGCTCCTGTTCCAATAAGTAAGCCATTCTGAGTTCACTGATGAGAACACTACAGATGGTGGAGACCTGGTTTGTGAAGTTTCACAGGAAAGCAAAGACCCTACAGGGATTTTCGTGTGACAATTTTGTTGTGTCTGGTCTTCTGGAGCCAGAATCACTAAAGTAAAACCCTTGTTTTGCTGGAACAATGGATGCTGGTCATCAGGGGAGGAAGAATAAGCTGTGATTAAGAAGAGACCAAGACTGGGGCTGGAGAGATGGCTCAGTGGTTAAGAGGACTGATTGCTCTTCCAGAGGACCTGAGTTCAAATCCAGCAACCACATGGTGGCTCACAACCATCTGTAATGGAATCCAATGCCCTCTTCTGATGTGACTGAAGACAGCAGCAGTGTACTCATATATATAAAATAAACAAATCCTTGAAGAAGAAGGAGGAGAAGAAGAAGGAGAAGAAGAAGGAGAAGGAGGAGAAGGAGGAGAAGAAAGAAGAATAATAAGAAGAGACCAGGAGATCATGGATGTGAAATCCAGGAAGTGTCTCCCTTTCCTTGGGACCAGTACAAGAAGCTGTGTTTCAGAAGTGCTCAAGGTTGTAGCTCATACTGGCAGCCAAACTTGGGAGGGTAAGAGTCACCCTGGTTTTGAAGGCATGAAGGGTCATGAAGAGCAGCTGAGGGTTGGCACTGTGAGAGGCCATGGAAGGCCATTGGTGAAGGTGCAGCCTTAGTTGTAGTTGATGGCTTAGGACTGAAAGGGTCATGCAAAGGAGTTGAGGCCTGGCACCATGAAGAGAGCCTGTGAGAGAGAGGCTTTGGGTGAAGCCTGGTTACATTGGAAGACCCCAGCATTTTGGAGATGCCAGTACCATGGGATAACCACCAAGACCAGCAGTGGCAGTGGAGTGGGGCTAGCTGGAGTCTAGAAGATTAGCCGTGTGTGCTGCAGAGGGCAGAGACCGCCTTACCAGACTATTTCAGGACTCCAGCGAAATCATTCCATTTCAGCGGAAGCAAACCAAACAGTTACTGTCAATAAGAGAGAACATTCCTGTGTAACCTGAGATGTTTTAACACAAAATATAATCTCTTGATTGAAAACTAAAAAGCAGAGTTTCTGATCTGAGTTATCTTGATAGCAACGTGAACATTGATGAGACACCATTTGCTGTGTTTCAGGTCTAAGGAGATACAAAGCAGAGGAAGTAGCGATGCCTGCCTACTGCTCTGGGTGACAGGCAAAGGTGGCAGCTTGTACTACGGGCTGCTGGATGCTGTGGCAAACCAGCTCCTTTGTTCGTTTGTTTGTTTTTCATTCATTTCATAAATTGCCTATTAAACATTTATTGTGGATTTGCCTGGCATTATAGAGATAAGTCAGAGCTTATCTGTTTTCATTCTCAGAAGTTCAAAGTCCTGAATGAGATGGATACACGGGCTAACAGAGTCAGAAGGTGGGATTGATGTCTTGGGGAAATCTTCCTGGACAAGGAGGAGCCTGAAGCTTGGGCGAGCCACACCTGTCTGTGTGGATTCAGAGAGGAAACACAAACACAAACATTACAGATTGTATTGAAAGCACGTCAGGCAGGAAAGGAAAGGCATTTTCTTCAGAAAGCTAGCATGTTCAACCCCTAAAAGTTGTTTGGGGTTTTGTAACGGGGTCTTAGTATGTAGCTCTGGCTGGTCTGGAGCTATCTGTATAGGCAAGGCTGGCCTTGAACTCCCAGAGATCCAGCTGCCTCTGCCTTGTGAATGCTTTAAATGTAAGCAGCTGCTCCTCCCGTAGCCATGTGAGCGCTGGGGTTACAGGTGTGTCCCACCATGCACAGCTTTGCTCACAGTGTTTCGGGGAAAGGGTGAGGCAGCTGGAGTGGCCAAACCTGATGAATGTGACTCTGGAGGCTGCAACATGAACAGTCAGTGCTATTCTGAACCTCCGGGATATAAGTTAACCTGGGTTGGGGCTGAGTCAGATACTGAAAACAGACATGTGTGTTCTGTGTGTACTGTTTCTAACCAAGAGAGTGTCCCTGGACACCAAATAAGCTTTGTATGCACATTTACTGAGTTTGAATTGATAGGGATCTTTTCTCAATGTGTGAAGAGAATCAAGTATAGTGTGCTGGCTGCGATTAAATCCAATCTTATCTATGGCGCTTCTTATAGAATTCCTTTTCTTTCCTCCCTCCTGCCTTCCTGCCTCCCTTCCTTTATTTCCATACTCCCATGGCAGTCAGGAAACAGCTTCTGTGAGTTGGTTCTCATCTCCAACCTTAGTTTTGAGTCCAGGTCTCTCTTGTATTTCGGTCTCTGCACTTCGCACTAGTAGGCCTAAAATCTTCTCAGCAACCCCTGGACTCACGTGCTGGAATTACAGGTCTGTACCATCACATCCAGCTCCTGAGAGATCTAACTCCAGTGGCCAGGCTTATGAGAGAGAGACCTTTACCTACTGAGCCAATGTCAGGATTGGGCTTGACAATCTTACTGAAAACCGAGACCCAAACCAAACTCTTCACAGCTGTTTATGGGACTTGTGCCCCACAGTGCTCCCTACTGATCTATACACCTGTTCCTTGCTCCTAGGAGAGGAAATAATCCAGAAGCCTTTGCAGTTATATATATGTATATGTATGTACGTATGTATGTATGTATGAATGTATGTATGTATATATATATTATATAATCAGTAGAATGTGGAGAATGAAGGGCAACACTGAACATCCTAAACTGTGACTCAAAAGTCAATCCTTACAGATGCTGCTATCAAATATGGATGCTTGCTTGACTGGTCTGAGGCATGGGGATGGCCTCACAGACAGCTCCAATATAGAAGACGTACTGTGCTGCATGTGGCACAGGCACTTACCTTGGCTGTGCATCCCCAGGTCAGGCAAGCAAAAAAAAAATTTGGTGCCTAAAATGGTCATTCATTTTTATTAAAATGTAATTAATTCATTTCTTTGAGACAGGGTTTCTGTGTGTACTCTGGCTGTGCTAAAAACTCACTCTGTAGATCAGGCTGGCCTCCAACTTGAGAGAACCACTTGCCCACCATCGCCCAGCAATGGACGTTACTTTTAAAAGACATTAAATTGGGGCTGGGGATTTAGCTCAGTGGTAGAGCGCTTACCTAGGAAGCGCAAGGCCCTGGGTTCGGTCCCCAGCTCCGAAAAAATGAACCAAAAAAAAAAAAAAGACATTAAATTTCCAGTTGCTTTGTTAACAGCTGATACTCAGACTTTCAAGGACCTTTCGTGTGTGAACTCCAATCTTATTCTGGAACAAACCTTCTCAGCACTAGGCTATAGCTCAGTCGTGTTACACGGACAGGGGGCTACACGGACAGCAGTTGCTCATCTCTTCTCCCTTTCATGCTCATCTGCATCTGGACTGGAAGGAGCTCTGTTCTGGTTCAGAAGGGTCCTAAGGCTTTCCAGGGCAGAGGAAGCATCAAACTCGTACCCACTGAAAACCACAGGACCTAGGAAGTCACCCAGTGTCACTCCCTTATTTTCCAGTCAGACCAGAGAGATAAAAGTGTGTGATTTCAAAACCTGCTTCTCTTTGGGGTTCCTGCTTGCCTGTTTATCTCTGCTGCCTTCTGGAAGGAAGAGCTATGGCCCTTTTGGTATCATTTACTCTTCCTGAAGTATGCTTCTGTTTACTACGGTATATGCATTCATTCTCCAGACCCCAGGCACATACAGTTCAGCTCAAAACTCTTGGACCCCAGGCTCCATTAATCAGGAACCTCTCTGTGTCACAGTAGAATCTGCCCAACACCTCACTGTGTTCAATTCTTACTTGTTCAACAAGTAAGTGGAGAAATGAATGGCTTACTCTTGTGAATGAAAGAAAATGCATCTTAGGAAAAATTCGTTAGAATATATTAAATTTAGACTTGTCCCTGCATATGACCCCCAGGAATCGGTTACAAATATCAACAGTGAAGAAACAGAACTCATCCTCAACCCAAGACCAGAATTTAGAATTTGTAAAAGAACGAAACAATGTTGGTTACATTTGTTTACTCCTGTGTGTTCATGTGTGCTTGTGCACGTGGGGGTCAGATATCACTTTGTGGGAGCTGGTTCTTTCCTTCTACCATATGGGGTCCAGGAAACAAATTCAGGTTATCAGGTTTGGAAGCTCACATTTATCCAATGAGCCATTTTGATGGCCCCAGACAACGTTTATAAATTCTAATTACCAATGGAACTTTGTAAGCCCACAAGAGTTTTAAGTTCTGCCAACTGAGCAGGCTGGCATTATTTAAGTAGATCGAACTGTGTGGGCTAGGAGGTTTATATGTGATTCAAATCCGAGGGCTTACAGTTCTCCAGACCTAAAATTGGGGAGGCATTCTCAGAAATCTGGAGGACAAAGGGCAAGAAAGGTTAGCTCATAAAATCAAAGCATGAATAAGTCTAAAAGCATTCTGATGTACCTTCAAAGGGTATCTTAAAAAGTCCAACCCCAGAGAGGGGGACCTAGAGAAACCTTGGGTGACTTGGGATGAGGCTTTAGGACAGAACAAAAGCAGTTCTTCAGTTGAACAGGTTTTAAATTGAGCCACTAAGAGTTTATTATAACTTTGTAGCATTGAATGTTACTAAGGCTTTCTCTTGGAGTGTATTTAAATGCTCAAATTAAGCAATTAGAGTGCTTACCCATGACTCCTATGCTCACATTACTACTCTCTTACTCTCTTACATCCAGTTCTATTAAGCCTTGGCTGATGGATCCTGGGAGGAGTGCAGGGACTTAGGGATGCTGGAGGAGAGCGGAGGGCATTAGAGCATAATCCCCACTGCAAACTGTTGGAGAGGAGTAGATGCCATAAGTCTATGGAAGCAAGCCACAGGCTTACGGAAAACCAGAACATTATATGGAGGTAGCAAAAGGACAAAGTGTAGAGGGCCGCAATAACATTCGCCACCACAAGATGGCGCTGGCTTCCACTGCGCCTCATGTGGAAGGCCAGGATAGCTTTCGCCATTACAAGATGGCGCTGGCCTCCGCCGCGCCAGCCGACTTCCTTTCAGGAAGTTAACTGTGTGTGCATGTGCAAGAGTGCCTTTGTGCCAGGTCTTTGCCCACTCCGGGGCGTGCCTAATGAGATCATGGATAAGCGACCAATCAGGTGTGGATGCGCCACGCTAGGGTGTATATAAGCTGCGCCATGCCGGCGCGCGGGGTCTCTCCTTAAGATTCAATAAACGTTTTAGCTGTAGCAAGGATTCGTATGTCCCCGCGTGTTTTCTTGCTGGCGAGGTCTCGAGGGACAAGAAAGGGCGTGGGTTGCTGTGGACCAAAGGACCAAAGGAATACCCAACTTTAGACAGTGCTAATGGAGTGTGTTTCCTTGGCACTTAGGAAAATTCTTCCTCTTTGAGATGGAGAACTCCTTACTTTTCTCTGTTATCCACCATGAAGTTGATTACCCCGTTCTAAGAAGATACACTTTTCATTTGTTTTCCCTCCCCCCAAGGAGGAATATGGGGTGACATGAGGAAAGTGCAGCCTGGCATTGGCACACAAGAAGTCTGTCACGCCTGTGAAGATTCCTTTCTCTATAGACCATCTGTATGAATGGTGGGCTTTGTATACACGCACACACACACACACACACACACACACACACACACACACACACACACACACACAGCATGCACAACACAGGTGGGGTGGGAGGAGAAAGTAACTGTGTAACTTGAGCATTGCAAATAAACCAATTAAGTAACTGACTGAGCTAGTGACAGTGAAAAAAAAGGGGGGGCATTGAACCAACTTAACTGGCTCCGGTCTATGGAAAGCAGGCTAGTGGCCCTCCCACTACAGGAGCCCCCAGAACCAACTGAAGTGAAAAAGTGCCTTTAAACAGCTGTTGACTTACTATGTAAATTAGGACTGGAAAGCTTCAATGAGGAGAACTCATTTACTGCTATTTCAAAGTCCCGTCAAAAATAATGGCAACATTGTCTTTTAGTCTCTCCTTTGATGCCAGTTCTTTCTTCCTAAAAATATTTTTAGTCAGTCCACGGCTGGAGGTCTAATGAATGTCTAAATTTGGTAAGTTCCTCCTTTGTGTCCAGTCTTTTATTCTAAATCCAGGCAAAGGAAATTCATTTTTTAAACACATCTATTAAATTTCTCAGGTACTATTTATTTGAATTGTTAGGGTTGAGCTAAGAATAAATGCATGAACTGGCACAATACCAAGAACTGTAAATGAAGGTTGTTTAGAAAGCTTTATCATTCTGGGCCTCAATTCAAACAGCTGAGAAGAGGTAAGGATTGATTTAGATTACCCAGAGTCTCCTCTCCAAGCTTCAGAAACAATACTGATCAATAAGGTGGCAAATAGAAATGAGACTGTCTTTCAAAAATGACAAGAGCACCTTTACGGTACATATGAGGATATTAGACAGGAGTATTTAAAAATGTTTATAATTAAGGTGTTTTTCTACAGACTGAAGCCCACGGCCCTACATATGCTGGGTAGCACCTTACCATTGAATTGCCACCCTATTGATCCTCCAGCCTTGGTTGATTTTTAATGTTTTTGTTTTGGGGGATAGAGTTTTTCCTAAGCAGCCCATGCTGCCTTGAATAGGAATTGTCCCACTGGCGGGCTGTCAGACACACAGCCCCTTGCCTGGCAACAGCAGTAGTGTTCATACTAAGAGCTTTGAGATATTAAGTTTTTGAGATATAATATTTGAAAGTATTAAGGTTGCTTGATGCTCCCATCATCCACCTTGCTTTTATTAAGAGACACAGAAAACTCACTTTGATGCTTCAGACTACTCAGGTCAGGGAAGAACATGGGGACGGCCTGTGCATTTCAGAGAAGAAAACCACTGCTCAGCTCCAGCCATTTTTTTTTTTTTTTTTACTATGTAAGAAGATAGGTTTAGGGTTTGTGTGTTGTCCGAGATTTAGGAGCATGGAGGCCTGAGTTCAGATTCCTAGCATTCATGTGAGATTTGGTCTTGTTAGATGTTTGGTTTTATTGAAATATTCTATTATTCCTCTAAAGCTACATTTTAGGGAATGTTATTGGCAAACAACTGGCTTGGTGATTACATTAAGAGGACCCAGAACCCTGAATTTGTCCTTCATAAAAGCAAGCCCCAGTGCCTTTAGCCAAGTCCCTTAGGAAGTGGGAATTTGACCTGCCTAGACGATTCCTGAATGGTCTGGGCTAAGGTACCAGAGAACTGACTTTAGAAGTTGATAGATACCCTGACTTTGCCAGGAAGGATTAAAGGAAAGCCCTGCACATTAGAAGACGTGTCACAGAGCAGAACGGAGAAGCAAACTGCTAAGTGAGGAGTAAAGATCACAGCTGAAGATGGATGCAGGGGAGCCCTGCCTTGACATTGAGAACTTTCATTTTATCTCCACCACATCTGTAAGACGTCAATCTGTCTGGAGTCAATGACGTCTGATCCTCTTCAGTGCTGACACTTCTCTGTTCTGTGATTGCGTGAGGTGAACCATGAAGGTTTCAAGCACGGCAGACAGACAATCAATAAATGATTGCTGTGGACTCTGACCCTCTCAAAACGAATGATGCTGCTTCCCCGGCATCACTCACCACTGGGTCACTGTGCACAGGGCGTCTGTTGACGAGAAGAGATTCTTTGGCTCCTGTCCAAAAGCAGGGGATGATGGAAGTTGGTGTCCAGGCATCCACCATACTGAGATTCTACTTATCAACATTTTAATTTGTCTGGATTTTGACCTCTTGAGTAATCCATGAGGTTCAAACTATTTTTTTTTAAGAAGTCATTCTGTCTAGACTGGTTGGAATCCAATTCCGTGGAGGTTCAGTACTGAAGAGTTGATTGATACAAGACATTGTCTCAAAAAAAAAAAAAATCAGTCAACTTGTATAATTTTCTCATGTTAAAACAAAAAGAATGAAAAAAATCTGTTGAAAGTTACAAAATGTCACTGAAGGGAAATTATACATATATTAAAAATTTCAGGGATTGCTTTTTATATTCTGCAATTTACCTTTGGGATTAATCTTTGTTAAATTACTGTTCAAAGGGATGAATTTCATCAATACACGACCCACCTGAATAATACCCTTCCAGAAGGGTTAAAAGTTCTTGGCTGAGGGGTTGGGGATTTAGCTCAGTGGTAGAGCTCTTGCCTAGCAAGCGCAAGGCCCTGGGTTCGGTCTCCAGCTCCGAGAAAAAAAAAAAAAAGAAAGAAAAAAAAGAAAAAAAAAAAAGAAAAAAAAAGTTCTTGGCTGAGAGAGGCTCCTACAGAAAGGTTTGACATGCTGTGTCTATCACCTGTCATGGAGGCTCTGGACTAGGGGTCACTATGCCAGGAGGACTTCTGCTGAGGATGCCAACAGGATAAGAACTTCCACCAAAATTTATGAGCTTGGAATGGCAGAAAACAGCCTAGCGGATGAAAATCCCTCCACCCAAAAGCCCCATTTTTCACCCCATAAACCTTCAAACCCCAACCCACCGTCTCCACCTTCAGTTGTCTGGATTAATGCCCTGTGAGGAGTCTGTCTCGGCTTCCTCTTATTTCTACGCACTTCCGTCAATCCTGATTTTTGGATCCCTTCTTCAAGGTGGGAGGTCTCGCCGATGTGGTTGTTGAACTTGAATTTCTGCCCAGCTGAAACCCAGGTTCAGCCGTCCTTCTCAGAGCACAGACTTCGCCTGTGAGGCACAAGCTCAGCCAGGTTATCTGTGGCCTTAGCCTTTCAGTCACTTGCTCTTTTTCCTTGTCAGGTTCGTAGTTGCTTCTGTCTGCTTGCTTTATCTATGGGGTCTGTTCAGATGTAGGTGACACACTGAGGGTGACTCCCCTGAGTGTGGCTGTGTCACTGGTGCTCTGTTTCTGAGGCTTTTCCCACTTTTTCCACTTGACACCCCCCCCCCCATGAGTACCTTCTACTTTTTGACTCTGTGCTGATTTAAAAGGCAGACTTGGTTATTCATTCATTAATTTAAGTCAAAATGATTCTCCTTGGCTTCTCTCCCACCATATCCAGTCACCATTTTTTCCCCTCAAAATGAACAGTGCTTTGAACTTACCCTCTTTGCTTCCACTTTAGACAAAGGCAGCTCCAGGCCTGGCTACCCGTCTGCTCACACCTGGAGAAATCTGTCTTTCTGTGGAGAGCTTGAGGGCTGAGTGGAATCTACCAGGGCTCTGAATTCCCTGCTTCCAGAACCTTGTTCTGGAAGCTTTGGGAAGAAGTTTTGTTTTTCCTGTTATATGGATTGGTTCGGCCTTTTGGCACTGTTCAATGTCTTCCTTTTCAAAAGCTCAGATATAAACACACACACACACACACACACACACACACACACACACACACACACAGCCAACAGCCATTGAAAAGGTAGATATAATTGAAGAAGTGTTGCAGGTAGCCAAGGAAAGCAAACACGAGCTCCCTGGGCTGGTGGCTTCTTGTTTCCTGAAGTCTGAGCAGAATGGCCAGAAGGCACAGGGGTGGGAGCAGGGTTGGGGTGAGGTGTCAGGAAGACTCTGCTAATTAAAGTCTGGGGCATCGCTCATAATGGATGACTCCCTTCATTATCAGGGCTTCTCCTCCTCTGATCTTGTCTGGGGAATTCAAAACCTTCTCCTTGCAGGATGTCATTCATGAGCCTTAGGTAGACTGCAGGATCGACTTCCTTTCTTCTGATAAAAGCCTGTTCAGCCAGCACCTGAGATCCCCGCACTGCTTCCCCAGGCTAATGAGGCATTTCCGCATCTGAGCCTTCAGACAAACACAGGCTGCTAGCTGAGGTCAAACAGACCCTCTGCCTTCTTTCTGTCTCCGTACTGTGAATGAAGAACCCTCTCTGGTCTGTTTAGTGTCACGCTTTCTGCTTTCAAAGGGCGATTTTGCTGTTTAAAACGCTCTCCAAGCACCGTTCTGAAATAGTGCATAGTGATTGACTTAGAAGAAATCCGTGATGTGTCTTACTGAGAACATATGTATTCATCCAGCTCCAGGCAGGACTTTGATGGCACTGGATGCGTTCAATGCCTATGAATCATCACTGTAGATTAAATAAGGTGTTTTCACACAGCAGCACAGGCAAAGGAAGGCTCCGGTTGGCCATAGTGTTGGCAGCATTATGGCTAGAGGCTCCTAGGAACTTGTATTCAGAGAGCAATGGCTCAGTCTCCCCCAACTGTGCTTGGGACACTTTAGAGACCATGAAAGGATTTACAGTTCTTTGAACAGTTACCAGCTTGGGTGTGTGCCGAGGGTGATCTGTTTGACACTTGGCAGTTTTTGCCCAAATCTGCTGACAGTGGCTTTTCATCTTCGAAGTCACAATTCGTTGATTGGTTTGTTCCTTAGCTTAAGGTATGTTTCACCACCACTCATGGTGGCACAAGTTCACATAATTCCTTTCATTTGACATTTGGGCATAATTCTGAGAGGAGACCGAATCTCAGCAGGGCAGGATGTGTTGGTGAGGAAGGGAGGGACAGCCGGGACAGCCCCTTCCATTTCCCTTTGGTGATGAGCCGGTCTGGTGAGGAAGAGGAGAGAAGCAATTAGACAGTGTACTCCCTTTCCTGTCTTCCTCTTACTGGCAACCATGTGATCAGACTGATAAGTAATTTAAAAATGATTTTATCAGTTGCAAATTCTTTGTCGCTTGCTTTCCTCAAGCCTTAGTAATGTCTTAATCATAACTGAAATGGCCAAGATGAGGGCTTAAAACTGACCCCAAAGAGTCATGAATTGAATCAAACAAATGCCATCTGATTTAGGCCAGTCTCCTGCTTCCTTAGTAGGAGTGATAAGAGACTGCCCCAGTCCAGTACAGGGGGAAGACCTTAACCAGCCTTGAGATCTTCAGCAAAAAAGTAATCACTTTATTAAAGAATAAAGTATCCTGCAGTCACCCTGAAACGCTTACTCTTTTGCTAGACATCATCGCCCTCTGCTGGTGGCTTGATGTATTTGCACAGTGAGCTGAATTTAGCTCAGTGCCGACCTTCCTCCATCTGGTGCACGCGTCGGCAAATGGGAGTGCCACAGCGCATGTGTAGATTTCCGCCTTGTAGGTCGTGGGACTTGAACTCAGGTTGCCAGGCTTAGTGGCTACTGTTCTTACCCGCTGAGCTATCTAGCTGGTCCTGATATTTTAGAAGATTTTTAAAATTGATTTTTTGACAAGCTCATAAATGTATTCAGTATCTTGATCGCATCTGCCTCAGATCCCTGCCTCTGACTCTGCCCCGCCCCCGCCCCCGCCCCCAACACACCCTTCCAATTATACGTCTTCTTCTTTAGAGAAATTTATTGCTAGTGTATGTGATGAATGTGTGGACCCAGCTACCACAGTACCCCGCCCCAGGGCCCTGCCCAGTACTCCTGCCCCGCATCCCCACCCCCACCCCCCATAAAGCATCATACAGCTTTAGGGAATTAATTCTCTCATAGGCTTGGGGATTGAACTCAGATCTCTAGGTTTTTGTGGCAAATGCCATTATCCGCTAGGCCAGCACACCAGCTTCTCCTCTTTCTCCTCCTCCGTGTTCTCTTCTCATTCTTCTCCTCGCCCCGCTTCTCCTTCAACTTTGCTATCCACCACAGCATTGGCAACCTGCTGGTGGGCACACCCTTGAAGAAAAATTCCCCTCTCTACCCAGCAGCCATCAATTGCAAATAATTCCTTAGCTAAGTGCTGTTCTCGGCTGTTCTCTCCTCTAGCTGGAATGTGGATCAGCTTGATCGTGAGTAGGTGTTGTGCAGATGACCCTAGCTGCCTTCTCTGAGAGAGCAAGACAAAGAAAGCCTGGGCCCAGTGTCAGAAACTGTGGTGGGTGGGTTGAGGAGAGACCCCTTCCAGGAGGACATACTGAGGGCTAGCTCTCCTTATTGGAGGGCAGAGTCTGATACTGGGAACCCAGAGCAAGATTGGGCCAGTCCTGCGACAATCACTGTACTAAGAAGAGGAGTAGAAAGGCTCTTCTTTAGCGATTAACCACCTACATCATTTTCCTTTTTTCCCTATTAAAATTAAAATTTATTTATTTGTTATTTATTTATTCTCTTTACATCCCTCCCAATATCAGCCCCCCCATCTCCTCCCAGTACCCTCTCATGCAGATCCTCCCCCATTCTCCTTTGCAAAGGGGAAGCCTTCCTCTGGGTATTAGCCCCCAATACCGCACCCCCACCCCCCGCACATTAAGTCTCTGTGGGACTAGGCGAGTCCTCTCCCACCTAAGCCGGACAAAGCAATCCATTTAGGGGCACGGAATCCACAGACAGGCAGGCAATGGACAGCCCCTGCTCCAGTTGTTGGGAGACCCATAAGAAGACCACGCTGCTCATATGCTACATATCTGCCCAGAATCAGCCCGTGCTTGCTCTTTGGTGGTGATTCAGACTCTGGGAACTTCCAAGCATACAGGTTAATGACTCTGTTCGTCTTCCTGTGGAGTCCCTCTTCTCTTCCGGTCTCTTCTCGAACTCTTCCATAAGACTCCCTGAGTTCCATCTAATGTTTGGTTGTCTCTGTATTGCTTTCCATAGGCTGCCGGGTGGAGCCTCTCAGAGGACAGTTATGCTAGGTTCTTGTCTGCAAACATAACAGTATCGTTAATAGTGTCGGGAATTGGTTCTTGCCCGTGGGCTGGATCTCAACTCGGGGGTCAGTTATTGGTTAGTCATTCTCTACGTCTCTGCTCGATCTTTGTCCCTGCACTTCTTGGAGGCAGGGCACATTATGGGTCAAAGGTTTTGTGGGTGGGTTGCTGTCTTTATACCTCTACTGGTAGTCCTGCCTGGCTAGAGGAAGTGGCCACTTCTGGATCCGTATCCCCCGCTGCTAGGAGTCTCAGCTAGAGTCGCCCCCATAGACTCTCTGGGGCCTCCCCCATCTCAGGTCTCTGGCATGTCCTAGAGTTCATCCCACCTTTCCCTTCTTTCTCCCGCTCTCCCTATATCTGATCCCTTCCCTTTGCCCTGTTCCCCTTTCCATCCCACTTTCCACCCAGTTCCCTCCTTCCATCAACCTCTGAAATCTATGTTGTTTCCCCTTCTGAGAAAGATTCAAGCGACCTCCCTTGGGCTCTTCTCGCTATTTGGCTTCTTTGGGTCTGTTGATTATAACGTGTTTGTCCTGTACTTTATGGCTAATATCTACTTATAAGTAAGTTCATACCATGCATGTCCTTTTGGGTCTGGGCTACCTCACTCAAGATGTTATTTTCTAGTTCCATCTATTTGCCCGTAAAATTCACGACGTCCTCATTTTTAACGGCTGAGTAGTATTCTATTGTGTAAACGAACCGCATTTTCTTTATCCATTCTTCAGTTGAGGGACATCTGGGTTGTTTTCGGTTTCTGGCTATTATGAATAAAGCTGCTATGAACATAGTGGAGCATGTGTCCTTGTGGGATAGTGGAGCATCTTTTGGGTGTATGACCAGGAGTGATATAGCTGGGTCTTGAGGTAGAACTATTTCCATTTTTTTTTTAAAGAAACTGTCAAATTGCTTTCCGGAGTGGTTGTACAAGTTTGTACTTTCACAAACAAATGGAGGAGTGTTCCCCCTTGCTCCACATCTTTGCCAGCATGAGCTGTCCCTTGAGTTTTTGATCTCAGCCACTCTGATTGATATTAGATGGACTCTCAGAGTCATTTTGGTTTGCATTTCCCTAATGACTAAGAACTTTGAACATTTTTAAAGTGCTTCTCAGCCATTCCAGATTCCTCTATTGAGAATTCTCTGTTTAGTTCTGTACCCGACTTTGAATTGGGTAATTCAAAGTTTGTTGGTGTTTAACTTCTTGAGTTCTTTATATATTTTGGATATTAGCCTTCTGTCAGATGTAGGGTTGGTGAAGATCTTTTCCCAATCTGTAGGCTGTTGCTTTATCCTTCGACTTAAAGAAGCTTTTCAGTTTCATGAAATTCCATTTATTAATTGTTGACCTTAGTGCCTGAGCCACCACTTTAAAAAAAGAAACACCTGAATTATACGTTTAAGTCACAAATCAAACAATGTAAACCCATTTTAAAGACAGGTGAAAAATATTCGTTTACACTTTGCTCTCTCGTTCCTCCAAGCTAACTGAGACAACAGTAGCTGCGGCTTATCTTTGGCACGCAGAGCTGTGCAGACAGGCAGGGACAGATGGTGTTCCCTGCGTGAAGGAGGGTGACATGTGTGGATGTTTGGAAAGTAACCGCAAACATTGTCCACAGAGGAACCCACGTTCCCATTTTGCTGTTTTTGCTGTTGATAGCTCTGGGTTTGTTTTCATGAATACTAATTGTACTGTAAACAGAACTTAAGAATTTTTGCTAGCTCAGTGCCACTTCTTGGATGTCTGTCAGGCCAGCATGACTTTGGATCACGTTTGCTTTAATTACTAACTAACCGCCTCTTGAATGAACTCACTGAACCTTATTTTATCCCCGAGCCCTGCTACCAAGCATTTGGCTTTCATCGCCAGATTTTTAACATTAAAAATTGCCACATAGAAACACTTGTAGTTATCGGTGTCTTTCGTTTTTATAGCATTAGATTCTCCAAAGGGGAGTGATTGGCAGAAGAGAATACGCGTGTAGATGTTTCCAGTTACTTTCCAAACACATGACTGTGTGCCTTGCCAGCCATAAGAGAGAATGATACTTTCCCTCGCTGATTACACTTGTTTTTCTCATTTGTAGCTTCTAAGACTTTTTCCTAGGTCTTGGAAAAACTCTCCTAGGCTCTAGTTCACAGGCTTTATTCTTTGGAAATGGCTAAACCTGTTTTAAATCGTGCCTCTGCCCATTTCTAGCTTTGTGGTCTTGGGACCATTCATTTCTTTTCTAAGGCTTAGTGTTACCAGCTGTACAATTATTGAAGTTATTAAATAAAATAACTCATGTAAAACTTATAGGAGGGGCTGAAGAGATGGCTCAGCAGTTAAGGGCACTGGCTGCTCTCCCAAAGGTCCTGAGTTCAATTTCCAGCAACCACATGGTGGCTCACAACCATCTGTAATGGGATCTGATGGCCTCTTCTGGCATGCAGGTGTACATGCAGATAAAGTGTGTGTGTGTGTGTGTGTGTGTGTGTGTGTGTGTGTGTGTGTATATATATATATATATATATATAACAAATTCTAATACCTGAAAGAATACAGTATTCTTATAAGTATTATTATAATTAATAATGTTAGAAAGAGCTGGGGCTAGTACTACACATTTATTGTTCTACTGTTTTTCTTGACCACCAAGCGGTCATCTTTGCTTAAAAACTATGTTTAATTACATCACCAATGCTTTTATATTTAAAAATGTATTAGTGTGCTCTAATTGTACATATTGGTTGGTCTCACTAATTATGAATAATTAGTACTCATAAGAATAAACCCAGAGAGATCAATAGTCAAGACAGCAAATGAGAATGTGTGTTCCTATGTGGACAGTGTTTGCAGTAACTTTCCATGCATAGATGTGTGCTTGCTTGCACCCACCCTCCGGAATGTTCTTCTTATCCTGCTTCCCTATCCCTTCCCCAACTCTGAGGAGTCCCTCTAATACTTTACTACATTCATGGTTCCCCATGGGGTGGGGAGAACACAGAGTTTTTCTATGTAGCCCTGACTAGCTGAAGCTTGTTGTGTAGACTAGGCTGGCCTTGAACTCACAGAGATCCTCCTTTCTCTGCTTCCTGAGTGCTGGGATTAAAGTCATGTGCTCCCATACCCAGCCTGCTTTCAGGTCTTTAAAAAAATACTTCTAAATTTTATATTTGTAAAAGAAATGTGCTTCCTTTTCCGAGCAGTCGCCAAGGTGGCTGAAGTGGAGCAGCAGAAGAAGTGAACTTTCTGCAAGTTCGCGTGTGGCATGGACCTCGACCAACTGCTAGACATGTCCTCTGAGCTGTTCATGCAACTGTAGCCCAGAGGCGGCGCCTGAACCATGGCCTGTGGTGGAAGTACTCACTGCTCAAGCTCTGGAGAAAGACCAAGGAGGCGCCACCCATGGAGAAGTGGGAGGTGGTGAAGACCCACCTGAGGGACATGGTCATTCTGCCTGAGGTGGTCGGCAGCATGGTCGGTGTGTACAACTGCAAGACCTTCAACCAGGCAAAGATCAAACCAGAGATGATCGGCCACTACCTGGGTGAGTTCTCCATCACGTACGAGCTCGTCAAGCACGGCCACCCACTCCTCCGGATTCATCCCCCTCAAGTAGTAGAGGCCAATAAAGACTTGTTATTTTGAAAAAGAAAAAGAAAAGGAAATGTAATAGTTGTCTGTGTTTGGCTTCTTTTGCTGGACACAATCAACTTTAGTTCCACTCTTTTCCTGTTGATTGTATAGTTTTGCTTTTTGTAGCTGGAGAGAGAATTCACCATTGTGTCTGAATACGCCACAGGTTCTGCCTCCGTTTTTCTGTTGATAGAGGAGTAGGCAGATTCTGTAATTTGTTATTGTGACTAGAGATACAGTAGCCTGGGATTGCGGCGTTCCCCACCCCCACCCCAGACAGGGTCTCGCTGTAAGTAGCTCTTTCTAGTCTGGAACTTGCTGTGTAGACAAGCTAGCCTTGAACTCACAGAGAACCTCCTGTTTCTACTTCCCCAATGCTGGGATTAAAGGTGTACACCACCATGCTGCAG